>NW_024346150.1:2812066-2992059 GCF_902729225.1 Pteropus medius | reverse complement strand
GTAGATGTAGATAGCTGAAAGACATATTTTATTATATAAAGTGGTCCTCTTTTTTTTTTTTTTCCTGGAGGAGGAGTTACTCTTGAATAAACCAGTTTCTTGTTCCTGTTATTCAGATGAACTAAGTGACTGTTAAATCTTACTTTTATTTTGTAGGCACTACTTCTACAATGGTAGTGAGTGGTTTTGTTTGGTTTGTTGTTGTTTTTAAGTAAAATAGGCACATCTACTGACAATGCTAGCTGTTGGCAAAGATTAAAGTCACCAGACAAAACATAGGAGGCTCAGATAAAGGTGATTTTCAGGTAAACAAGGAATAATGTTTTAGTCTACACGTGTCCTATGCAACGTGTAGTGGAAAAATAAATTGTAGTATATTCCTGTAATAGGATACTGTTCAGCAACAAACTGCAATTCTATGCAACCACAGGGATGAACTTTGGAAACATAATATTGAAGGAGGGCAACAGTCACAAAGAGTGCATACTGTATCGTCTCATTTATATGAAGTTTAAAAAGAACCAAACTTAACTATGGGGTTAGATCACCCTAATGGTTACTCTTGGAAGTTTGTGACTGGAAGAGGGCAGGAACGTGGTTTTTCTGAATGGTCTTGCTCTGTGTCATGATCTGGGTGCTAGTTATAAGGGTGTCTTCATTTTATGAAAAATCATTGAGACATATTATACTTATGGTCTATGCACTTTTCTTTATGCATGAAATACCTAAATATAATTTATAAGAAAAGAGGAAAATTGCATGCTTTAACATATTTTAACATTTTTTTTAAATCTAGAAAGTTTTAAGAGAAATTTGAGAAAATGAAAAACTTGACAAATATTCATATATATTTATTACGATGTATGCCTATTTATTCTATGACATTAAGATATTTATTTAACTTAAGGTGATGTTTAGTGTCACATTATTTTTCCTAAACAAATACATTGAATACATAAAAACTAAGAATTTGTTATTTTAATTATTTGTTAATACACTGAGTAGTTTTTGCCACTCAGTGAAGATTACAAACAACAATGATTATGAGATTTAATCACAACTATTTTAGTGGATTCTAGTTTTTAAAATTACTTGGGTAAGAATATTATAAGTGGATTAATTGATTAATTCAAAGCAAATAACTATTTAAACAAGGAGAGACTATCAGTATTTATTTAAAACTGAAAGTCTACTAAATAACTTAATGACTTCTACGGATGAGAAGGTAAAGCGGTGCACACCTCTGTGGGCTAGAATTGTCACTGGGAACAATCAAGCACCACAAGTCTTGCCACATGAAGAACTAGAAGTGTGTGGTGGCTGTCTAGCATTCTTGAAGATAAACACAGGCAACTGACTGGTGATTTTTAAAAATCAACTTGACCGGTAAATATATACATATATAAAAAAATCCACCAAATAAAATATTTATAAAATAAACATATGTAAATGTATATGTCAGCGTTGAAAATCTTATGCTCTGTTTGTTGAAAAATATATATATAAGATGAATACAGGAAAAAAATTTTCAAATGAATGTTTTATCTTGGTAACAATATAATTAGTAATATAGTGTTGTCCTTAATTGATACTTGGATTTATCGATTATAATGCACACATTAAAGTGGTTGGTTTTAAAAATAAACACCCTAGAACTCATCCATTAAAGTGTATGTTCACTTTGGAAGACAGTACTCATTTGGGTGCCTGTAGTCTGGCTGGCTGTTGAGACGTTTGCACTGATTTGTAGTCACTGACTAGTCCACCTCTCCTTGGTACACAGTGGAGTCCACCACATCATTGTTTGGCTCTTGGACCCTTTCCAGGTCTGTGATTTCATGATTCTGACTTCTCCCATGTACCTTTATCTGAACATGACACTAATATTCACCATTTCCAAAGAGGAATATTTATTAAAGATTAAAAAAATGTTCCCTGATGACCCAGATCAGATGGCTGCAGTTAGTAGGAAGGAGTCAGGTAGAGGGAAGAGATTAAATACAAACCTAGGCTTCAAAAATAGGCAGACCTATCTGTGAATCTCAGCAAAGATGTTAACTAGCTACGTTGGCAGTTTACTTAACCTCTCTAAGCCTCATTTTCTTCATCTATAAATTGGGGACACGATAACATTTTGTGTTTCATAGAGGTTGCTGTGTACCATAAAGACACTCTGAGTCAAGTGGAGGGTATACTTTACAAACTGGGTTCGGAAAATAAAACACAAATTTGCTGGTGCCAAGCTCTAAACACATTTACTCAGTGTGGAAAGCCAACATCTTGCTTTCATTCACTTACACGTGGCAAGCTGGAGCTAGTGCTGAAAGCTTCACCTTTTGGTGTTGAATTCCATGAAATAAGAATCAGACTGAACTATCATAGGCAGGTCTGTCTATGGGCAGGTGACCTTATTTATGGTCTTTCAATTTTGTCTCATTTCTTATCATCTAGCATGAAGCTGTAGGTAGGACTGTGAATATATGTATATGTCAATATTAAGCAGTGTGAGGATAAGGAATTCAAAGATGGAGTGACTTCATATTTGTGCTGGTAGCAGAACTGCAGTAGTGCATGAAACAGAAGCAGTGGCTTTGGGGAGGAGATTTCATCTCCATTCACGTGTCCGGGACACTGACTGTATCGTGAGTTCTAGCCTTCTCAGAAATGAAGCGGAAATCTGTTGTTTAAAACCGGTGGTTCCTCAGTGATTGTAGAATGAGGGCTCCTTTTAAACATTAGACAATTTAATGGACCCCACATGCTTGTGGCTTGTACTTTCAACATCTGTTGCTTGAGAAAATTCAAAATGGCACAAAAATAACAGTAAATTCAATGACATTTATGAATGCGTGTTTTTTTCTATCTATAATAAGCAATGGAAAAAAAGAGCATGGCATAGTATCTATTTTGTCTATAGGTGATGCTCCATGTGCCTGTGGCTTTTGGATGCCTTGCATTGCCTCTCGGACCCCCTCGGGGTCTCCCTTGTTGGGAGCACAGCCCTAGACTCTCTCTGGGAAGCAAGAACTTTTGATAGATCTTTATTTAGGCCCAGGAATAACTGACATGAAGAACAGAGAAAGTGACTCGTGTAGCTCCTAAAAGTGGTTCTACTGCAAGCCCAGGGACCCAGACTCTCTTTGGGGTCTTTCTGGCTGCCCTCAGGGAGCAGTAGCTGGTTCACCTCCACCTCTAGGACATGTTTGAATGAGACCAAAAGAGAGAATTATAGTTCTCTCACTCAGGAAAGCAAGAAAGCCTCTGAGTCACAACTCTGACTCAACTCTATGTGACGATTGGTATTTCCAAATCAAGGCTTAACTTCCTTTCCTAAAAATGCTGAAGTAAATGAGAATTGCTTTTTTTCTTCCCTAACAACCATTGAGAGTGTTTTTGATTTGCATTAAATAGTCACATAAGACCAAAATAAGACCAAAAAAGGGCTTATTTTGTTTTGTTTTGTTTTTTCTTTTTTCTTAAAATAAAGTAACAATTATTTGGAAGGTAAATTCAATCTTCCTTTGAGAAGACAGAAAGCTACTTTGAAATATAAGATTTTCTCACACTAGCCAGTGCCTTCCCTACCTGTCACTACATGCTTCAGGCACTCATTGCTTAAGCATAAGGACCATGCCACACACTTCTGTCCACTTCATAGAGACAAGCACACTGCCTCCCTAGTGTAGGTATGTATCAGTCAGGATTGGCCTCATCATGCTACAGTTGCGAACATCCCCCAAATGTTAGTGACTTACACTATAAAGGTTTGTTTCTCACCTATATTACGTGTTCAGCTCATTACACTTTCCATGCAGATAGGCCAAGGGACCATACTCCTGGCATTTTCTCAGAGACCCAGGATGGCAAAGCAGCCACCATCTTGAATTGCAGGTCACTGTGCCACAGGGACTAGAGAGCTCTGAGTCCTGCATCAACGATTCAGTGTTCTGTCCTGGAGGTGGCACATATCATTTCTGTTCTTGACTCATTCACTAAAACTAGTCACAGGGCCCCACCCCACCACCTGGGAGCCAGGAGATGCAGTTCTCCCCTGAGCCTGGGAGAGCTAGCTGCTTTGGTGAGCAGCGCCGATGGTCCTCGCAACATTTGTAATAAATATTTGGTGACCAATTTTACTCCTTTCTCAGAAAGAGCTCATGGATGATTTTTACTTCCAGTTGGATTCTCTTTTATTTCTCTTTTTGAGGAATTAGAGATTAAAAACATAGGACCTATCACATAGTGTCAAGAATGCATTTTACTTTTCAACCTGCCGTTCTCTTCAGCTTTATTTTCTTTGTATTACTTTTCCCACTCCTGAGACTTTAACCTGTTAGGTTCCCTTTTAGCTTTGATGAGACTGGAGCTTATGGAGCCCCTGCCTGACACTGGGAATGAGCATTCAGCTTGGTTCCCTTTCTGGGTCTTGCCTCATGTCACTTTTTTTTCCTCCCAAATCCTCATACATTACTATTACCAGATTCCTGAGCTTTCCTGATCTGAGAGCCTCACATGCTTCCCATATTCCTGTCCTGAACTTTCAATTCCAAAATCTCTTAGGCCATGTAAAGAGAACTGTGCTTTGAAAATCGCAACCTTGGTTAGAGTCAATTCTCTCTTCCAGTAAAAAAAAAAAAAAGTAGATTTCTTGAAAGTAGGAGCTTTGCTGCAAGATAGTTCTAGCTGCTTCCTACATTTTGTCTGTTCATATTTAAGGTACATGTTTTAGAGTTTAGTAACCATTGTGGTAGTTCAAGCCAAAGCTGCAGTAATGTGAGTTATCTATCCAGGTATTAGATATGGTAGCTGCTCAAAAGAAATGTGAAAAACTAGCTTTTTCTAAGTGAAAAAGCTAGGGTTGCTTTTTTTTTTTTTTTTTAAACAGAGACATTCCTTATAATCAAACCCTTTAAAATTTTTGGTGTATATTTAACAGATGTAAACTTTCCCACGATGAGATAGTTCACTCTGAGGTAAAACAGATAGATATGTTTATCCAAACATGGGTATAGTTTTACTTCTAAGCCCTTCCCTTAGAACCATCTATAGGGATATATACTGCTATAGAAAATCTTTGTAACAGGAAAATGCAATGGAAAATAAACCAGACCATGCCTTGCATTGAAAGCAAGTGATGTGATATATTGTAGGGCAGGCAATTTTAAACACTTCTGTTAGGTCAGGCTAATTTTCTAGTCTAAGATCAGAATGCAAACATGGCTAAGCCAATGTATGTGGATTTCTATATAAAACATATGTGAATAACATTATTTTTTGGAGAGATTATGGGCAGGCCTTTTCTTGTAAATATAATTAGCTGGGATTATAGTTCAATTTCTGGCACTGTTGGTGAGGCTTAGAAGCTTTCCAGAGAATGAAAATTTTTGCTCTTTGTGTGTCATTGCTCTATTTGACAGAAAATGACAGTACATGAAGCAAGAAGGATTGTTTTCCCCCTTCCAGGTACGAGATGCTCCTGTAATAATATTAGCACAGAGCCTCCTTCCCAGAGAAGAAAAACTGATCAAAAATAAGAAAAAAATTTCAAGTGTGACAAAAATTTCAACAGAACAGGCCTTTTACAAATGAGTTCGTTTCTATTCCAGAAGGTGGCGATAAATACATTCCTAAGTAGCCATCTGCTTGTGGAAAGAATGAAGCTACTAAACGGCGGTGTTATTTAATGTGTGTGTGCTGTAGAAATTAGTGCTGTTGAAACTAGAGTGAACATGTTTTTAGCCTGGCTGAGTGTTCATGAGAATCTCTCCCTGCAAACCCCTTCCTTAACTCTCAGGAAGGAAATAAAAACAGAAGAATAGAAATACAATTTGACTTTATATCATGAAGTTTTTCTGTCCACCAGAAAGGGGAACTCAAGCTGGAGATCACAGAACTTGCTTTCTCTTTATTAGTCTTGAGGTTTCATTGAAGTAAGACAATAACCAAGCCATCTACTGACTCTCAAGGCTAAAAATACAGTCTATAACTAACTGAACGATGAATTGGACAAAAAGAAATTCAGAAGTACTGCACTTAGAGCAAGTGGTCATAGAATAACCTAATTAATGACATTAGCATCAATTTCTTTAGCTTTTTACCTAGACAGATAAATTCATCTGTGATTCGGAAGCAGCATATTGAGACAGTTAAATTAGAACTTAAAAAAAATGTCAATCTATTAGTCTGGAGAAATAGATTTCATTGTCATGTATTCTGATTCCATTGATGCTGGAATAAGAGGAACATGCAAGATTTAGGTTAGATGCAGGAAGTTTCTAAGCATAGGAATTGAAGTCTCTCTTCTGCAAGTCTGACCAAGTTGGAAGAATTCATAGGAATTATTCAGGACTGTCCTAATCCTATACCTGGATCCACATCTCTCCCCTGAAGGGAAGGATCAGGCACTTGGAAGCACATGCTGAGCCACTCAGCACAAGTGTCAGCAAATATTGATTGAGCAACTGCTATTCAATTCAGGCCCTGAAACTCAAGGATGAGAAAGGCACATTGCTTACCCTCAAGAAAAGAATGTTCATTCTTCTCCATCTCTTTGCAAAAATTGGGTAGTAGCCTTCTTTATGACTTATGTTTCTATATAAAACTTGAGAACACAGTTGATGAAGAATTGATTTGGTTTCTGTTGGGTTCCTAAATAGGCACTTAGCTGTGTAGCTAGTACCTAGCTAAGACTTTCTCATGACCATTGCGTAGCTCCTGAAATAAGAGCTCCATTAATTGTCCTTAGTAAGGGCCACAAAATAACTTTATTTTCCTCTTTGATTATAGAGTAATCTACAGCTAGTAAGTAGCACTTTCTTAGGACAAAGCGAGGAGGTAAAGTCCAATATTTTATATAAACATTACGTTCTTTAGGACTTTCTCTCTAGTGAGCTCATTCTGCTGCTTACAATGACTATCTCAAGGCATAAAACATGAAGAGGCATTATTATCACCATTTTACAGATGGAGTGATTGAGGCAATGACTAATTAAGAGAGTCATCCATTCTTATGTCATTTGTCAGGGAGAGAGTTGATAATGGGGGTATTACAGCTTGTAGGCATCTGACCTAATGTCGTATCTCCTGTACAGGGCCTCTATTTGCCTAGAAAATCTTTTTTTTTTTTTTTTTTCAGATTAGGGAAAGGTGCATTCCCTGGGCGGATGCAGCCTCTGAGGTCCTTGCTTAACAAAAGGAGCACGGGCTGAATTTCAGTTCCTTCCCATCTCCTTGCAAATTAGGGACCTTTGTGTAGAGCACAACTCGTACAACTTTGTGTCATCCCTGTACTGTTACTGCTTCATACTTTGGAATCAGACTTTTGAATGATTTGGTGAGAAAATCGAGCATTGCAAAATCCAGGAATATGGCAAATGTGGAAATGAGTGTTCAAAATGGATTAGGTCAGGTGTCCTATCCGTGGGCTGGGTCACCCTGCACCACTGCATCACTGTAGCCATGGAGCTCCCCATTAGAGTGTGTTTGGAGCAGACGTAGAGGTCAGGTGTTAGGCACAGTTCTCAACTGAGTGCCTCTTCTTTCTAAGAGCATTATGTTTCATTGGAAATACTTGTTCCCAACCCTTATGAATAAGAGGAATCAGAAGAATAGAACCAGTAAGACCACTTGTCATTCCTTTGGAACTAACCACATGTCTATAAGGAGGTAGGCACCCTATACAGGGGTCTGAGAAGAACTTTCTTCCCTCCATGCCCCTAGGAGTCTTGGGCAAGAGGGTGTGACTAAGGACTGTCTATTAGACAGACTGAGATTTACAAATAGACCTAGACCTACTGATTGGGAACACTCAGGGCAGTAGGATTGGGGAATGTTTCTTCCCTCATCAGGATCAGAGAGACTGCTCAGTAAGCAGTTGGAGAAAATGGATTCTTATGTTCAAGGGCTTGAGAACCTCAAACAGAATGGAAAGCATCAAGCCCAAGGGGTTCCTTATTTTAGAGTTGTAATCAGTGGAAAACTTGAAGGAGGAACAGAATCTTTTCTTTCTCTTTCATCTGTTTCACACCAGCCTTGTTAGGCAGGGCATGTCAGAGTAAGTTCTTGATTATTATCTAGAGGTTGCTGATAATACCCAGCTTGGTCTAGACAGGGTGTGAGCCTAGAATGGGGCGGTACTAGGTAAACCTCAGAGAACTCCTCTTTGTAGATGGCAGAATCAGGCCATCTGCATATTATCAGTTCTTTCACAGTGCAGCTTTGAAAATGAAATTATCCTGCATTGAAAAAGAGACCTTAATTCCTCCTCTCTCATCAGAGTCTTGTAAACCATCATAAATTACTTTTCCTTCCATGTCCCATGTCCCTCAATTGTCATTTTTTTGGGGGCAACTCAAGGATTATATCTGGATCCTTTAAGTCCTCAAACAAACATAATTCTCTGTTGTTTTAATTTGTATTTGGAATGAATGTTTTTCTTTTTTAATTGGGTGCCTTGATTTAATTTCTTGGTTGTTGATGTATTAATCTTTTTGGGGCGGGGAGTGGGAGAGGTGAGCGAACCGGTAGGAATGCATTCATGAAAGGCTTCTCTAACTTGAGAAACTCTATACCATTAGCCAGGCAGCAAGATAATCCACTCTTCCCTGGCTTCTGAATCCTGACACACAGAAGTTTTACTGCATTTACCATTTACCCACTAGTCAGTAGATTCCTCATGTTTTAAAGATTTTATAGTTGTCTTGTGACAATATGACTCTGAGGCCCTAAGAGAAATCCAGGCATATAAGAATATCTTCAGACGAGGAAGTTTACTCATGGGGGGAACTCCCCAGAGAGAAGACTAGAGACCAGCTGAGAGTGGTATCTGCTGGGGAACGTGTTAGTTAAATCTAAACTTAACATTGTGAAAAATAGAAAGATGCACATTTTCACGGCAGTGTTTCCAGGTAGGTATGGTTTTCTTTATCCTCAATTAGAATAACTTTTCTAATCATCATTTTGACTAGCGTTCCTTTAGGAGAAATGCTGAAAAAGATCACTTATCTGCTAGCTTCCCAAGCCTTCCACTTTGCCCTAGCTCCTGAGAAATTAGCACTAGAACCGAGGTCAATTGACATAATGACATATTAGGCTGACAGTTGCCCACATAAAAGCAACACCAACTTGTACATTAGTTTTGTTAGAAACTTTGATTCTTTTCCGAGTGAACTTTTATAGACTTTGGAGGTTTCTACCTGAGTTTTGCTTTGAATTAAAAAAAAAATTTTTTAATCCCAGTTTTTAGCACACCATCAGACACATGGAAAGGGCTATAACTGTAGAATGAATAAGCACATGAATGAATGGAATGACCACCAGTGCTTTCAGGTACTCTAAGCATTTTACTGTATGGAGTCTGCTACATTGTTGTCAAGTCATTGATTTGGAGAAATCATTGAGCCACAAAAATGGTGCTGATGACATAAATTTCCAGTGGTCAGTGGGCATTTCCATGGTCATCCTTTCCAAAGGCTTAGAAATCACAAACCGTATGCACTGAAGAGTTCTCCTCTTGTCTCATGAAACGAAGGAGGAAAAGATGTAGAAAGAGAGGCGCATGGTTCAGCATTTTTCGTTAGACCCACTTTCTGGGTCTTGCTGGGTCAGCTCAACTTTCTCTCAGGCCAGTATTTGTGGGCCAGAACAGTGTGGTTACCTGTAGACACAGTGCTCTAAGCTTGACCAAGCTTTGATGTAACTCACCAAACTTATAAGGTAACAGGATCGGATATCTGCTCTGAATTGTTCATCTAGCCTCAATAATTTATAGTAACACCATAAATGCTGAGTTGGGGTGTCAGACCCTGTGGTGACATCATATTAGTGACATTCCTCCTCCAGGATCCCTTTTGTGTTGTCTATTCCTGACTTGTGTATTCTTTCACCACTAATTATATAATAACTTCTGTTTGTTCTCTGCTTTGAAAAACTATAGTTATTAAAAGATTATTGCATGTACATTTTGAAATATGCAGTTCAACACAGAGATTGTGAGATTTATTCATTCATTTCTTATTCTGAATGCCTAGCACAGTGCCTAGAAGGTAGGAGGTAATCAGTATGTTTGTGTGAGTGAACGACAGAAAATAGCACATTATACCCAGTTTTTGAAAAATGTGCCAAGGCTGTGAGAAGTTTTTAATGGACAAGAATATATATGGTTTAATGCCAGGCACAATTTTAAATGCTTTACCTTTATTCGCAAATATAATTCCCAAAACAGTCCTTGGAGGTGTTTTTCATTGTCATTTCATCGACACATGTGAAGGTTGAGGGAGTTGTCCATGTCAATAAGTGGCAGAACTGAGGTTTGAACCCAGGCATTCTGTGCCCAGAGATTGTGGCTTTAACCATGATCTCACACTGTCTTTCAAGTTATGATACTCCCAATGTTCTTGGGAGCCCAGGAGAAAAAGCATATATAAAGTGCAAGTCATTAAAAAAAAAAAAGTAGGCTCTTGGCTCCAGGTTTATTCTAGACTTGAAGCAAATGTTTGGGATTTGGTTTAGGAGTTAGGGAGGATAAGTAGAATCCATCAAACACACCAAAGTTCTGAAATCTTAACTCTGCTGATTTCTTATCTCACATTCCATGTTGCACATAAAATATGTCTGGACTTTTTGTCCTCAGAAACTCACACAAAGGGCACTAGAATTAATGACGTCAAGTGATCAATCTTTGTACAGTTGTCTTATCACAAGTGTTACAAAACTATTTTTATTCTGTTTCCTTTTGAGCAGCTATTGAGAGTTCCACAACCACTGTTAATTCTCACTTCTATGCAACTTCCTTAGCATATGGTGGGTGTTTATGTCTACACAGTCAGCCCATAACATTGCACATGAAACTAAACTTGAAGATAAAGGATCATGGATTTATTTCTCTAGGCACTTCCCCAGTGTTCTCTCTTTCTAATTTATAATTTTCACTTATGCTTATTAACTATGAAAGTAATACATAATTGTTGTCGCAAGAAAAACAATGTAAAGATATATAAAGAAAAAGTTAATAATCGCTTCCCTTACACACATGCACACAGATCTTCCTCTCCCGCCTAGAGTAAGCAATAGTAACAGCCAGGAATTTATCCTTTTATACTACTTTTACTCTGTCGTAGTGAAAACATATAGAAATATAGATGCATATATTATTATGCACATTAGTGTGCATTTTTTTTAAGTTTAATGAACTTTATTTTTTAGGGCAATTTTAGATTCACAACAAAACTGGGTGGAAGGTCCAGAGATTCCCCATATGCCCCCTGCGTCCACAAATACACAGCCTCCTCCACTGTCAACATCCCCACCAGAGTGAGACATGTTACAATTGATGAACCTATATACAATGTGTTTTTAATATAACAACATATGAAATGGCCAACATTTGAGCATTTTAACCTATAAAATTGGCAATTTCATATGATTCATTATAATAGCAGATCCATTGATATGTATTTTTAAAATAATATTAAATAAATGCATATATGCATAAAATTCCATCATGATTATTTCACCATTTTCCTGTGGATTGTTAGGTTGTTTCCAATTTTTAAGAGCACAACAATGCTGTAGCAAACATCCTTAACCATATCTCTTTTTACAAAACAGTTGTTCACAGCTATATCCCAATTCCTTAGAACATAAATTGGCATACCGAAGTTGCTCAATAAACATTTGTGGAATGTCTAAATGAATGAAAGGGCTCTGATGCTGTCCTGCCAGCTGTGTGAATCTTACGCCACTCATCTGATTTACTAACTTGCCATTGGTTGGAATCGCGGGTTCTCCACAGCTGGTCTCATTCTTTCTACACCTCTGCCATTCACTTCTACCTGCGCCAACCAGCAAGTGTTTCTTATCATATTCAGCTTCCTTTTTATTTCCTTTTTAAAATATAACTTTGTTGAGGTTTAATTCACACACCCTACAATTTATTCATTTAAACGAATAAAGCAATTCAATGGGTTTTTGTATATTCACAGATATGCACAGCCATCAGCACAATTTGGGAACATTTCATCACCTTAAGAAGAAATTTCCTTCAGCTGTCACCATCTCACCCCTCCCTTCCTCGCCCACAGCCACCCAGCCCTAAGAAACCACTAATCTATCTTCTGTCTCTGTTCTGTCTTTGTAGATTTCCCATTCTGGGCATCTTATATGAATAGAATCATTTAATATGTAGTGTTTTGTGACTAATTTCACTTGGCATAATGTTTTCACAGTTCTTCTATGTTGTAGTATGTATCAAGACTTCATTCCTATCTATGGCCAAATACTATTGTGTAAATATACCTCATTTTGTTTATTTGTTCATCAGTTGATGGACATTTGAGTTGTTTCCACTTCTGGTTATTATGAGTAATATTGCTATAAACATTTGTGTATATATTTTTGTGTGGATGTATTTTTCTTTTAGGTATATATCTGGGAGTGAAATTGCTGAGTCACATGGTATCTTGATGTTTAAGTTTTAGATGTTTTCCAAACATCACTCTTCATTCTCACCACCACTGTATGAGGGTTCCAATTTCTCCACATCTTCACCAACATTTGTTGTTATCTGACTTTTTGATTGTAGCCATCCTTTAGGTGTGAAGTGATAGCTAGTTATGGTTTGAATTTCATTTCCTTAAAGACTAATGATGTTGAGCATCTTTTCATGTGCTTATTGGTCATTTGTATATCTTCCTTGGAAAAATGTGAATTGTCTCTATTTCGATTGGGTTATTTATCTTTTTATTATCGAATTGTAAGAGTTCTTTACATATCCTGGATACTAGTTTCTTAACAGATATATACGACTTCCTTTTTACTAAAGTTCTTCATGTGGCATTTCTCACTTTCTCCAGTGAACACTGCTCTTTCTTGAGTGATGTGCTCACAAGACACACAGGGAACCAGGAGGAAAGAGCTTCTGCATATGAATGTTTTCAGCTAGTGTTTGAGAGCATGTTGTGCCCATCTCCTAACCCTGATAGATCCCAAACCAGTAAAGCTGGAACTGGTCTTTTTCAAAAACTGCCTCATGGTAGAGGGCTGCTTATTGGGTTGTGGATTAATGTCCAAACTTCTTAGCTAATTAGTATGGAACACAAATCACCCTTTTGTAATAAGACTTGACAATAAAATGAGAAGTCGAAGTGAATGTTTCAACTGGGTGAACCTTTGAGACAGCTGGATGGGCTGTTTGGGCTTTCTCTAATGCAGTGCTGATGACCTCCATGTGAGGGGTAACAAACTTTCTATTTTGCACAATCAATTATATCATGGAAACATCTAAGGATGCTTTATATATTAAGGTTATTTTCTGGATCTCTAAATGGAGAATTAATCTCAAACAATTGGATTTCATTCCAGAATGAAATTTTTGTGAATTTCTGTGATGGGAAAAGTCTGAATTAGGTAGCAAGGAGACAAGACCAATAGGACTAATTAGTGAAGTAAAAGTTAAGTTGCAAATGGAGAAATTAACAATCACTACCCCAAAACACCTGCCTTGATGTCCCCTTAATAGATGTGCTATACTTAAATTGGTATCTGAAGCTATTACTACAAGGACATTCCTTTGGAGAGATGCCTGACATTTGTCCTTTTACATAGCTATCTTTCGTTACAAGAACACATAGTGTAATGGTAATTGTAATCAAATTACATTTGATTGTAATCATTCAGAAATTGAGATATTCAGTCTGTGGCAATATGAATATTTTTTAAAATTATTGATCTTGGTGATTTTAAAACTACCCACCCTAAGGAAAATTGATCCACAGGAAAAGTCTTAGAGGTTAAGATATAATTGACATATAACATTGTATAAAGTGTACAGTTGTGGTGTTTTGTTATTTATATATTGCAATATGATTACCACGGTAGCATTAGCTAACATCTCTATCATGTCACATAATTATCATTTCTTTTTTGTGGTGAGAACAGTTAAGAACTAGTCTCTTAGCAACTTGAAGTTTATAATACACATTGTTGACTATGATCACTATGCTGTACATTAGATCTCCAGAACTTATTTATCTACTAGTTGCAAGTTTGTAGCCTTAAACAACATGTCCCCAATTCCCCACTCCCTAGCCCTTAGTAACTACCATTTTACTTTCTGTTTTTATAATTTCAGCTTTTTAGACTCCACATGTAAATGATAACATGCAGCATTTCTTTCTCTGTCTGACTTATCTCACTCAGCACAGTGCCCACAAAAGAGTCTTAATAATTATCGAAGACCAAAAACACTCTGTGAAACTGAACTGCCAACTTAAAGTTGGCTGACCATATGAGGGTGGTGTTGACTATAAGAATGGAGGTGTTAGGAGAGTAGAACTCAAAGTTGCAGACAAGGCTTCCCAAGGTGGTGGTGATGGAACCTATCACCTACCTGACTCTTCCGAGCAGGCCACAGTGCATTGCTCAGATTCCCCCTGACATTTTCACTGTGGCTGGGAAAGAGCATAGATGTGGTAGTGAGACAGATCTGGGTTGTACTCCTAGGTCTACCCCTCATCAACTGAATGATGTAGGACAAGTTACTTGGTATCTCTGTGACTCTATAGAGATGAAAACTCAACTCATTTCATAGGTTCATTGCAAGGAATAAATGAGAATATATCTATACAACGACTACTTCAGTAACTGGTCCAAGGCAGGCACTCACCACATGCTACTTTCCTCTCCTCTCCTATTTATTTTCTGTCCCCTTTCACCAAACTGCTCCTCCACAATTTTAGCCAATTCAGCACTTGAGCTCTTAGGAGAGTCTACTTGATCCATGGCTGAGAAAAGAGATAATGTCCTAATGCCCATCCTCAGATCTACATGCAAAGTAGAACCCCCTTCTAGTCATCACTGGCCTTTTGGCAAAATCTACTGCAATTTCTCCCTCCTCTTTTCCTTGCATATATTCCTCCCAGTTATTTTTTTAAAAATTGAGATACAGTTGGCGTGTAACATTATATTAGTTTCAGGTGAACAACATAGTTGTTTGATGTATGTATGTATTGTGAAATGATCACCACAATAAGTTTAGTTAACATCCATCTTCTCGCATAGTTACATGTTTTTTTTTTTTCTCGTGATGAGAACTTTTCAGGTCTACATGCTTAACAACTTTCAAATATACAATACAGTATTGTTAACTAGTCACCTCCCAGTTATTCTTCACCTTGGTCATGAATTCCACTTGTCTTCTGCTCACTTAAGAAGTAACGTAGAAAAAAGACAATCAACCTGGTAAAAATATTGGCAATTTATAGATGAGTGTGTCAACATGATTAAAATAGTTATGAAAAGGTGCTTGAACCCACTGGTAATTAGGAAAATATACATTGAAGTGACAATGAAATACCACTGGCAAAAATTTAAAAGACTAATACCTGTGCATGGCTAGTAGCAAGGAGAATTAACACCATGTTTATGGAAACAAGCAGGAAACTTTAATGAATTTAGCCATTAAAATGATTTATTAAGATTTACAAATGTACTTACTTTCCAACCTAGCAGTCCATTCCTGTGACTGTAGTCCTTAGAAACTGAAGCGTCAATATGGAAAGTCGTATTTATAAGAGCAGTTATTGAAGCGTTGTTAGTAAAGGAAAAAGCAAAAACACAAAAAGATACCAGCTGGAAACAAAGAGCTGCTGGGGGGAAACCTGGTAAAATAATAGATATCACCTCATCAATGTATATTTTTTAGGTTTTAAAAATAATGAATTAGAGCTATCATAGTATTCAAAGTATTCTAGAATGAGAAAATAAAAGATACAGAAAAATCTATATAAAATGATACAATTTGTAAAATAAACAGAGACCAACAAAATTCAGGTGTGTGTGTTTGTGCGTGTGTGTGCACATGTGCACACACATGAGGATATGAGTATAGAGAAAAATAAGGATAAGTTTTAGGCTATTATCATGGGATACTGAAGAATGGTGGGGAGAGGGAAAATGAGGGCAAATGAAAAAAAAAAGACTACACTAAGATCTCTATCCAATATGATATGATTCCATTTATGTAAAATTATATGTGTGCATATATGTTTAAAGAAATAGGAAGAAGGAATTAGAACTTGATCTACTGACTTGTAGAGACAATTGTTATATAGCGAAGAAAGAAAATATCAAAGCCATGGGAACACTATTATTTTTGTTTGTATAACAAAAGCTGTCCAATCGATTGTTGATGAACCCATCCTCTACCCATCTCTATGTGTGTGTGCTTTTGTATTTGCATATACTCGTACACATACACATGTGCCTAGAGATGTTATGGAAGATGCACATGATCATGTTGGCTGCCTTTTTCTTGATGCATCTTGTGGAAATTTGAAAAAATATTTATTTAAAAATTTTATTATTTTGTAATTTGAAAAAATATCAAGAAAAGGATTATTTCAAGATTATTTCAAGATTATAAAGGATTATTTCAAAGAAAAAGAAAGAAAACAATAGCAAGCTAATGGTCATCAAAGGCTGAGAGGCAGTTTATAATTCTGTTTGAAAAGAATTTGGTTAGCCACATCCATGGGCATTAACTCAATGTTAAAGAAGTTATTAGTGAGCTAAAAATGAAAATGGTCAGAGGGAATGAGTGTATCCAGAGCTTGCTTTGGGCCAGATCCTCCCTAGTTCTTGAGAGCTTCAGCCAGAAGAGCTAAGCTGCAGTAGCTCATTCTAACCTCTGTCTCAGAACAGCTAATCTTTCAAAGAGAGGGCCAGGCAGATAAAGTGCCTAGGCAAGTTTTGTGGTTTTCTTGACCAGGATACAAGATTGGACTGTCATTGTAGCTTCTATGAAGATTCCCAGGAGTTCTATAAACTCGAGGTTAAACCCTGGCCAGTACACAGCGACCTGGGAACAACCTTTCCCAAACAATCCTTTAAACATGCTTTTTGCTTCAGTGGGTGAAGGAGCAGTAGGGGAAAGGGAGGGACACAGCGGTATGTGGCTGTGAATATTCCACCAAGCAAAGTCATGAGGCTGATTACAGCATTGGACAGAAAATTAATGAAGGATTTTATTTTCCTATAACTTGGGGCTTGTCTGACAGTTTGTATTGGAATTCCAGACTCTTTTGGCACACTGCTGATCTTAAAAAAGACATCCTTGGGATTCAAAGAGGTGGATGCTGAGTAGCTCCCATTATCATGACTTCGCCACTCAAAATGACACATATCATATATATGTGTATATATAATATATCCCTTTTAAAAACACAAATGATAACTTATGATAAACGCTCTTCTGTACTTTTTTTAAAAATTAAAAACATACCTAGAGTTCCATTCTGCAAACACATACACAATGTGGACGTACCGTAATTTATGTGGCTAGCACCCTTCTGATGATCATTTAAGTCAAAAATGGCTTTTAAACTTTATTTTTAAAAAAGTTATGTTTTGACTTTTTAAAAAAGCAACCAAAGTAAACTAGTGCATCCTTAAAATATTCTCATGAGATATTTTTAATACCCAAATGGGTTTTTTTAAAAGAGCAGTTTTTCATTTTTTTAGCATATAAGAATATATATCTAAGAGTTCATTCTACACATGTATGTATGCGTTTTATGTGCAACTTGAAAATGTATATTTTTTCTTTTTTGAAATTTAATTGATTTAAGTGTTAAATTCACTAGGAGATAGCGTTAAAGATTTGTTCGTTTTTGAATTCATAGAATTATACCCTGGACATCATGGGTATAAGTTGATGCATAGAAATAATTACTGATAAT
Organism: Pteropus medius; assembly: GCF_902729225.1. Lineage (NCBI taxonomy): Eukaryota > Metazoa > Chordata > Mammalia > Chiroptera > Pteropodidae > Pteropus > Pteropus medius. Next base: position 2,974,324 of record NW_024346150.1, on the reverse strand, counting down.
AATTTCATAGACTGTGCAGGATTTCACAAAGATGTTAATTTTAAGTTATTGTGTCTAAAAATATTAATGTTTTCTGAGTTGTGATGAAAATGTGGTGAACTGAGAACACAGAAATTTAGGAAAAAGGGTTACTACGTTTTCCTTTGGCTATTCAGATAAGTAGGAACATCCTCTGAAATGAAGCAAGCTGCCAGGAGCCAGGGAGGGAGGACTCAGGCCAGAGATCTTCCACCTGCCACACAGTGAGCAGCCGCCCTCATCTTTGAAGTGATTTACAAACATTAATGAAGCTTCCCAGCAGCCTGTAAGGCAGGGAGGTTATAATTACCCTGTTTTACAAATGGGCGATGGAGACACAAATAGGTTAAGTGCTTTGCCGCAGGCACACTGCGATTCCTCTGTGAGTTAGACAGCAGGAGAGTTTGGCCTCACCAGCTCTGCTTACACCCACTGTGGGCGGCCTTCCTCTCCATCCAGGGGACAGCCTCTGCCCTGCAGAGACCAGCACTGGCCTGAGCAAACCAAGACCAGGTCTCTACTCAGACGGAGAGGTAGAGAAATAAGGCCACAGTGAGATAACTCAATGACTCCACGTAGATATTCTCCATACGGTTTCTTTGAACAACACAGGTTTGACATGCATGGGTCCAATTATACATAGGTATTTTTCAATAAATACCTGTATTGTTTTCTATTTGTGGTTGGGAGTTCGTGGATGTGGAGGGCTGAATATGTGCATTGATCTGTGCCATTTTATGTAGAGGTTTTTGGTATCCAATCCCCCGGGTCCTGGAACCAATCCCCCGGGGATACTGAGGGACAACTTAAGTTTTTTGGGAGTCAAAAGTTATACACGGACTTTTTACTCCATGGTGATGGGCAGGGCGCCCCTAACCCCCCGCATTTCAAAGGTCAACTGGAGTTGTCTAAGGGCGGGGGGCAGAGAATATCCTTCTATATGGATATACGCCCAGTAAGCATTCAGTAAGAACCTGTTGCCCAGATTATAAAGGCAATGTTCTTTTCCAAAGACTTGGCAGAATCCAGATTTCAAACTGAAATAAAGGTTCTTGCTCATTGTACTGGTGGTTAAATTCTTCCCAGAAAGCTGTTTTAAAATGTAAAGCAGAGTTGAGAAAATAGAGTAACAAATACAAAATGATATGTAGACTGGCAACCTGTAGATGAATAATCAGGCTTACCCTGATATTTGTACTAATCCTATAACATTCAGATGTAGAGTTGTTAATATTACTGGAATTCTGAAGGTGAAAAAATATGTAAGAGAAACTGTGAAGAGAAACTTCTTAGTCAATATTATTCGTTCATTCATTTGTTCTTCGTTGGGCATTGGGTAGGTTTTGGGAAGGATAACAGCGAGTGAGTAAATTTTTTTAGAAACAGTGCTTTATTATCACTCAAGAAATGAACAACCTCAGACCAGCTTCCTATAATCTACAACAATAGATATGGCAAGTGGGCAAGCTAATAGGAAGACAGGAACTTGACCATACATGTTGCTTACAGAAAAGACCTCCATATACTCTCAGACAACACATCTATATGTATCTTGGATCATATACCTTTACATACACACACAGACACACATATGTGAGATATAAATTTCTCATCTGTAAGTATGTATAGAAAAATACATTCTGAGTACATTTATTCCATTATACTCTTTATATATGTGTGTGTTAGTTTTTCAAATATCTTACCTCCTTGAAATTAGAGGCATCATACTCTTCATTTTTTTTTTTTGCCCTAACCAGGACTTAGCACAGTTTTTTGCTTGCCATTTATTGAATAACATCAAAATATATTTAAACAGAAGTGTGTAATCTCAGCTCTCCAGAGACTTAAAGATCTGAAACACGGTCCAGGATTAGCTTTATCTTTTAGAGTCTGCTACCCAGGAAATAAATCTAGAAGTCTCTCTTAGAAAGGATTTTCTCAAAGACTGCTGTATAATTACCCCTGTTCTAGAGATAGGATCCAGGTTTATAATTTAAATGTCTTCTTTGCCACTGTCACAGTGTATTTTTCTTATAACAGTGAACAATAGTTAACAAAAATGAGGAACATTGCAGAAGATAACAAAATACTTGTGATTAATATTTCTTTATTTTGCCTCTATTTTAAGGGTTTGGAATTTGAATAAATTTGAACAGGTCTCTACTTCTTTCTCTTTCTCTGAACTCCTAACCAAATGAATAACCTCTAGTGTTTATCCAAATTTTCATTTTCTCTTGAAGTTTTCTGGTTAAGTTCATAGATCTTGAAATTGCATTTCAAAAGTGCACAAATCTCTAGCTTTTTAAAAGTGAAAAGCTGAAAACGAAGCCAAACCACAATGTAAAAGAAATCATTCTTCTTGTATTTGTATATAGATAACTTAGAAAGTTCCTTGAGGAATAAATTCCACTAGCATTTATTCATCTTTTGCATTTTTTTTTTTTTCCAATGAAAAACTCTTGCTGCTTTCGATACTGCCTCAGCGTTTGGTTGCTTTTCCCTTCTGGTTCGCTCACTTCTTTTGGTTATGGCTTCTGGTTGGCTGCTGGCTGTGGTGCTGATTCCCGATTTATTATTTTGCATTTCCACTTCGGTCCTGGGTGTTCTTTCAGCCAGCCCCATGCCCTTCCTGCTTCAGTGGCACTCATCCACCTGTAGGTAGATCAGTTCCATCTGTCCACAATACTCTTTGAACAGTGGCTCACTTCAGAGCCATAAATGCCTGGGCCCATGAGCTAATCCAGTCTCCTTGGCTGATAGAATCCATGACAGGATCACAAGCCCTAGGTCATAAACATCATTTGGGCGCTAATAAATTTCAAGCTTTGAAAGGAGGTGTTTATGTCTAGCAATAGATACTGTTTGCAGAGGGAACTTTCTTGGGACATCTGTAATTTGTTTGGGAGCACTGACACCTCGGTGGCCTGGCAAGAGAATTTCTCTGAGGTCTCAGGTAGGGGGAGGAGGACTCCATTTAGTACCAAGAGCCCTGGGACTGCCCAACCCTGGTCTCAATCCCTCCTCTCACACTTCGTTCTTTGTGCAATTATTTTCACAATCTATCTTTTGAAGCAGACTCTCTCCATCTGTGAAAGGAATAGCAAGGCAGGCTTTAATCTTCTGGGTGAAAGGGTGTTCATTTTTATTACATTCTTCTACCCTCTTTAGTCTCCACTTGCATATTCTCCTACTTAAGCGATAGAATTTTGACACTGTGATCTTTCAGTCCAAAGTTTTTTTTTTTTTTAAATTGGATTACAGAATAAAATGTGGAATTTTGTTCTTTAGATGTCTTTAAAAATAGGATAAATTCCTATTTGGTTGGTCTACATGGTGTGGCTGGATGTGTTCAATTGGCTGTTCAGACAGGAGTTTATTGATTAGTAAACATTTATGAATGATTTTTAACTCATTCAGGACTCTGGTGATGATGCAGATGCAAAGGAAAGAGAAAGCATGGACTTGCAATCTCACTGGGAAGGAAAGACATAGAAAAATGAAAAAGGGAATATAATAAGTGAGCCCGTGGTTGATCTGTGTGCTCTCCACTCCTTTCCTTACACAACTTCGAGGGGATAGTCAGCTGTTAGTGTGGCTGCGTTTCTTCCAGGCTGAGGGGACATGAAGGCACGTGACCTGGCTTCACCAACTGGGTGCCAGGAGTTCAGTTTTTTTGCTACTTTAGTTAACTGCTTTACAAGGACAAGACAATACTAGTGGAAGCTGGTTTAGTGCTTTCGCCATTCCTAGATATAGCAGTATGGCTTGGTTAGTAGTGGGCATTAGCTGGTTTTCTTTCTCATTCCGATGCATCTGCCTAACCTGCAGAGGCCTCTGGCAGGGGCATGTTCCAGAACATGCTCATGCTCCTCGCCTTCTGTTTTGGAAGTGCAACTAGGTTAATATGTGAATGTTAAATTAGTTCTTTAGAGGGTAAAACACCCCTGACTATCATACAGTGACTTTCGTGGCCAGGGAGTGAAAAGGGAACAGTAAGTCAGTTAATATCAGTCCTCTGTGGTTTCTGTAATTTGTTTGGAAGTAGTGACACCTCGGTGGCCTGGCAAGAGAATTTCACACCAAAGGGTATAGTGGGTTTACTTTTTTCCTTTTTAAAGGTGAGAGGCCATGTAGTTGTCATCAGCATAAAGTTTCCTACCAGATGGAAAAGTAAGTGCTCGGGTTAAACCATGGCTCACGCCTTCGACTATCAGCCTAACTCCTAAATGCCCCAACCCCATGAAATATGTACCTGACACCCTGTTGGATGGATGCTATTCTATGTGGATAATGAGTCTGCAGCTGATTAAATCATAGGTTTCCTATATCATTCTTATGAGTTCTGCTGCACAGTTCCTTGAGCTGACAGCTGTACAATAGTACCTTTTGAACTGCTCCTGGTCTCATGCCAGAAACTTATCTTTTAATGTTTTGCACCAACCTCCTAACTCCTAGGGCAAGTAGAGAAAGGAAGGAGTATGTTTTGAAAGAAATTCCAAGCTTCTATTGTGTGTTTTCCCACTTTTTAGTCCATTTTGTCATTGATGAAACGCATCATGGAAAGCAGCAGGAAAGCAGATTGTTTTATAGTGTCTAAATAAAGTCCAAGTTCATCTGTTTTAACACTTCTATTGAATGCTATACTGTATACCAGGCACTCTGCTAGGATAGTAGGTAGGCAAAATGTTTTATTATTAGCATTTTTTAAGACCTCAGTGATCTAAATTGCATATCAGGATTATAAAAATAGGTGAGTTAATGCCTGTTATTTTGCTTTGCAGAAGATCTCACACTAGCAAGTAAGGAGCAATATCTTCTCTTTACCCCTCTATTTCTCCTAACTGAAGCAAATATTTCTCTATGAAAACTCGTTTCTTTAGGATTTTCTTGAGAATCCTGTTAACGTAGCAGTATGCATTTTTTTTAATGAGGACTTATGAAAGAAATTTCTCTCAGGACTCATCATTCCAAATAACTGGACTACATACAAGTCATTGATTTGCTAATCTTATGGGCACTGTGAAATCTAAAGTTGTTGTGTTTCCCTCTCTGCAGATTTTAGGACACTCAAACTAGTGAGACATGAGGATGTTGTAGCATAAATTTTTTTCTACTAATCCTGTTTCTAACTTCATTTGTTTTTCCTCCCCTCTACGTGCCATCTGTTTGATTTTCTCATTTATGTTAATCTTATAGAGCTATTTACACACATTTTAATAATTCTCAAATTCTTTTTGGAATGAGGTGGCATATTTATAAGTACATTAATAAAATATGAAACAGTTATACCTAAGAAAAACTGCAGGCCAGATATATTTATGCTTGGAGGTTTTTCTGAAGGTTTTAAGAATTTATCTACAGTTTTAATGTTCTTTCAGTCCCCAAGTAAAGAATTCATATATTTCCAGTGAGTTTTATAGTCAGAATACACCATAGAGAAAACTGGTTGGGGTTTGTATATATGGAATAATACAGTAATTTTTTTCCCATTTTATATTATGAAAATAATACAAACTCATGTTCAAAATTTCACACAGTATATACATCAAAATTAAACACTAAATTAAAAATCTTTGTTTCTCCTTGGTCCAATAAATTTCACTCCCCTTTGTGTAACATTATAGAATTTTCTATGTACTTCTAAGAATATATACATATATATATATATATACATATATATACTATGATATATGAATGAATGAATCAAACTATTCCACAATGAAAGGTTTTGTCATTTGACAAAATATGGACTTTTTTCAAAGCAGTATAAATAGCCCTCTTTTATTCTTATTATTCTACCATATCAATACTTCATACCCTAATACTTCAGTACTTAATCTCCTAATAACAAGCACTTACTTACACTCCCTAAGTAAGGTTTAATATTTTTTAGTTTTAAAATGTATTTGACTATATGCAGGCTGTTTGAATCAACTTGTTTGCCTGTGCTTGGAGTTCCCACAAGACTTAGGGAGTCTGGTAGTGTTGGAAATGGGCTGGGATCAACGAGCTGACATTCCTCACTTGAGCAACCAGCTAATATTCCATTACCATCACATATTTATTTTACATTTGGCAAAATGTTTTCATATGCACTATCTCATTAATTCTAGCAACTGTCTTGTAAGGCAGGGGTTGCTATTTCTATTTTTGAAAAGTGACCTTCATCAGGGTTCTGGGATTGGTCCAGCATCATATAGCTCCCACATAGCACAGCCAGGACTCCTGCCCCAGCTTTCCAGGGCACTTCCCCCAAACCACGGCTGCCCATGTCCGGGGCTAATACTGGATCTTCCATTCAACATTAGCCTTACCATGAGGAGTTCCTTCTTCAGTCCTTCAAGCAGGCGATGCCTCAGCTGGATCTGAGACTTTATTTGTGGCTCCCATTCAATTAAATTCTCACTTACCCTTCTTGAAACACACCCTTGGTAGCTGCAGGCCAGCATTGAGACTCTGCTCCCAGAGGCTTTGCCTGCAGCTCCTCCAGCAGGAGGCTGGCGTGAGGGGGGGAAGCTGATGATGATTAGGTCTATATAGTGCTTTCTTTCTTAAAAGAATTAAATTCTGTACTCTTTTTTTTTTTTTAAGAAGGGAATTTTTATGTAACGCTATGAATTCTTTGAGCAGATAGCTATCAGCAGCCTCTGTGATAGCAAAGTACTTTTCAGCAGAAATTCAATTTGACAGATAAACATGCTGCATAATTAAAGGATTAGCATCGTTTCTTCTGAAATTAAATTAGGAGGGGAGGACTTTTGTACTAACTTGTTTATGATAAAATTACTTATTGTCAGTTTGCAGGGAATAACTCTCAAGTGGTGAGATAGTGTCGGTTTTGATATTTTAGCCTCAGAGGTGAGTAGGAAATGACATTTACACAATGTGACTGTCATGGCACATACCTGAATCGTCTCCAGCTTGTCAGATACAGACGTTTCCCCTTTTGTGAGTGAAGGGCACTATTTCCTTCTCCCTCCCTCCTTTGATTTTCTGTGGAGGGAAAAAGTTTCATCTTCTAGTGTATTCTAGAAGGAACCTGACTTTTGTATAGATTGGGTGGTTGCTTTTATTGGGTAATTCAATCTCTCTCTCTGACCCAGGCCACAGTGACTAGAAAGAGGATTCAGAGAAGACTAATTAGAGGGGTTATGGGGGACAGAGGACCTGGCTAAAGGGTCATGCAGAAGATCAGTTTTATATAGTTATCGAAGCCTGTTTTGCTACTTCAGACCCTCTGCTGCTTTCGTTTATGCAGGTGTTTTCTTGTTTCCATGGCAGCAGAGGTCATTGGCTGGAAAATTCTGGGCATTTGCTTCATGGAGACCTTTGGTGCAGGAGGGTGGCTGTCTTCAGCAGAGGCTCCAGCCAAGCCAGGCTCCCATGTGTCTGTGCTCTGGGAGGGCGTCAGCCTGGCGAAGACCCCAGAGAAACCCCGCAAGTCTCTGATGTAGCAGAAAGAGGCTGAGCCAGGACTTGACACCAACACTGGACTCCAAAGTCCAAACTCTCTCCCTCTTCCTATGATGCTGCCTCCCAAAGGCGACATTCAGAGCAGGGCTTTGAAAATTGATAGGATTATTTAAGGCTCAGATTAAAGTGGAAGGGGAGTGGTCATTACACAAAGAAGAAAAAGCATTAGTTACATGGTAAAATCAGGGAAGTTAGAGATGAATTTGGGAAGGAGAAGGATATGTTTCGGGAAGCCAGATTAATGCTTGTTTGGGAAGGGCAGTAGCAGGTGATCTCTGTGGCTTCTGTCACTTCCCTGTGGACTTCCTGTGATTTTGGTGGCTCTGGGGTAGATGATGATGACCTGCATGCTGGCAACACTCCTTTATGTGTGTGCCTCAGTGTCCCTCTGTTGTTCCGCCTCCAGAGTCCAGGAGAGAACTTGGCTCACTACAGGAGTGTCTCGCTCCAGCAGGCAGCCCCTAGCCAAAGGTTTTGAGAGTTGGGGAACGAATGCTCTAGCCTCCCTTCCTTCAAGGGGGAGCTCTGACACATTGTTTCTGCAGGTCCTCTGAGAGTTGAGCCAGGGGCCCACAGCGGGGTCCAGCTTGATAACACCATCTTTCTTTCTTGTTTCATTCTTCTGCTTTCTGACTCCTGCTTCCTGGGCTCAGCTCTCAAATAAACCATCTGCATTTATGATATATGAGCATGGAAGAAAATAATGAAGGGTACACAGGTGGTTGTTAGCATGAGTTACTTGGTGCAGAGTAGGGGATGAAGTTGTGGGATATGGGTGAGGGTAGGGGTAAAAAGCATGGGGGATGATGGGCATAAAATATACTGGGAAAAAAACCCCTTAAATACAGCATGCTGGAGTTTTTGATAGATATTGTGAAAGGCAAAGGGAATGATGGAGGGGAACTTAATGATGGGAAGAAATAAAGACTTTTAAAATATTTTTTAAATGGGAAAGACCAAGCTATAGTGTCTAGGATTTCACACTTGTGTGATAAAACTATAAAAAATACGAGGAAGGGATTATTATAAAAGGCCCCATGGATGTGGTTCCATAGGGTAGTGGTTAGCATGTCTGCTTTACACATAGAAGGTCCTGGGTTCGTGCTCCAGTGGAGCCACAGACCATGGTCTATGGCCATGCCCCCCTGAACAAGCCCGATGTCTGATCTCGGAATCTAAGCAGGGTCAGACCTGGTTAGTATTTGGATGGGAGACCACCTAGGAAGACCAGGTGCTGTAGGCGTAAATAATAATAAAAAGAAAGAGAAAAGGCCCCATGATGGTACTTTTTGAAGGAAATAGGTAGTGGTTGGAATGGAGCCTATGACAGGGATTTCTAAGGTGACTACAAGGTTCTATTTCTTGACCTGGTTGGTGGTTATAATAATTCATTAAGATTTACATTTGTTTTGAATAGTTTTCTACATCTGTATTACATTTTACTTTGCAATGAAAAGGTTAAAAACCCTGGTAAGTTTGGTACAAACATCTGTGCATTTATGCAAAATTATATATGTATGTGTGTATAAAAACAAACACACAAATAAAAACAGCAGCTGACCAGTGGGTATATAAAATTACCCCTGACAGCTAAAGAGAATGTTCCAGAATTAGGTCGAGGGCTCTCCCCCTCTCCAAATTCATGAGGCCTCAAGGCGCCAGGCTGGGCATCTTTCCCACCTAACTTTGTCCGGACAGATGAAGGCAGGAAGGATTAATTTTGATCATGCCCGCTAGATGTGTGAGTAATGTTCTGCCTGGTAATTATTTTTGACATTTGACAGTTCTAGGTACAACCTTTTGCAGCTCTGAAATGTTGGCAGTGTATTTATTTTTGAAGCATTCATATTTTCCTATAAGTAACGAAGTATTCACAGGATACCTCTTTGGGTTCCTTGTTTCAAATTAAGGTAGAGAGTTTTGGAGAGTCGCAAACCCAGAGGGAAGCTAGGAGTTTCAGGAAAGAACCCATCACATAGCAACAAAAACCAACACAGCAAAAGTGGGACTCTTAAGTTAATTTTTAAAAACCAACCCCTGTGTATAGAACTGGGCTCACAATCTCTCAGAGCAACTATTTGGTGAATCTTTGTCCCCAGATATCTCCCCCACCTATCTGCCACACTGCTGAAATTCCAACGTTTTTAGGTTGCTCCTCTGGCTGGTGAGTTTAAAAATGCAAACATCCACAGGAGAAGTAGCCCGGTGAAGACTGTTATGACACTTTTATATATACTATGGTGAACAGAACATATAGAGAAAGGGATTCAAACAACCACCAAAAGAAAACCAGCTTTTACTATCTCTGGCATGGAAGGCACATGGGGAGCATTTAACAAATGGTTGCTGTTGCTTCTGTTTTGCACGGTGAGGCCCAGTCTCTCTGTTGGATTAACTCTATGTTAGTTTTATCACCATTACAGCCCTGACAGACTGCCTGGATCCTAGCAGGAACTCAGTAACTGTTTCTTGAATGAGTGAATGAATGAATGAAACATTAGAAGTGATTTGAGAAAATTTCCCCAAAGACAAAATTTACCCACTTGAAGAGGAAGGAAGGAGCAATTAGGGAGGTCGTTTTATAAATGATCTAAATGTCTAATCAATGTACTATATACTTGAAACTAATAAAAAAAGTTTACCCACTTGATAATATTAAGGACAAACCTATCAGGATTTGCAAACCACTTTATGATTTGCTGAAGGGAAAGTCCTTAGCTGGAAAGTGTGGCAACCGACCATCCACGTCAGTCCTTCTAAACCCAGACCTATTTCACTTCTCATCATTGGGTCTGGAGGTTGACCTAATCTCCTGTTCTAATGAGCATTTATGCAATTTCAGTTCCTACCTCCTTTTTGTTTGCCTTTTTCTCTTTTGTTTAAATTTGTTTTTTGAAATATCCACATCTTTTTCAGTTTTATACTTGATATGTATAATCGATACCATGTGACAATGCACTTTGCAGAGTAACTTTGTCGTTTTCCCATGAGCTATTATATGTGTGTGTGTGTGTATGTGTGTGTGTGCGCGCACACACATTTTTACCCTAAGGGTGTTTGACACAGCAGATTCAGAGGGCAGGAGGTGGGTAAGTGGAGATGAGAGGTGATGGTGGTGGGGGACATTTTTGGAGAGGGGGTGGTATGAGGAAAAATGTGGCAATGGAAAACTGCTGTGCCACCTGATGGGAGAACTAATAAAGTAATTCAGCTGGACTGAAGGATTGGAGAAACACAGGGGAATGGGAATAAATCTGAGAATTTCCATTGGGTTCGTATCAAAAGATAAACAGAGGAGCTTTTGCTGTGTTGGGTAAATAATAGAAGGTAAATGCCATGATCAAACTAATGTTTTAGGAAGATTGATTGGAAAAAATGTGTAGGATGGATTAGAAGCAGATACACAGAATTGCTACATTGCCAGGTCCTAGTGGAACAAGCAAATGAGGGATTTGGAATCAGACAGACTTAATTTTCATTCTTGATGCTGTGACTTATAGTGTGATCTTGGGAAGGTTACTTAACTTCTCTAAGCCTCAGTTTTCCCATTTGGAAAATGAGGATAATAATAGTACTGACCTCAAAGGATGGTTCAGTGGGATTCTGAAATGAATTTAAAGTACCAGACACAGGGTCTGAGACACACCATGAATGGATAAGTAGTATTAGGGAGAAGACAGATAAAAAGACTTAGATGAGAAACTATAAAGGAAACCACAAGAAGCATGATTAGTATCTTCTCTCTCTTCCTGTTCTCTGGGTCAGGGGTTGGCAAACTCTGGTCAGTGGTTCAGATTCAGCCTATGGTCTGTTTCATACAGTTGTCAAGCTAGGAATCATTTTTACATTTACAAAGGATTGTAAAAAAAACAAACAAATAAGATACAACAGAGAGTGTATATGGCTCACAAAGCCTAAAATATTTACTATTTTTTACTTATATATTAAAAAAATAAAGTAAACGAAATATTTACTATACTTACTACTGGCCTTTTACAGAAGAAGTTTGTTGACTCATCTTCTAGAGCCAGCCCTTGAAGAGCTGAGCAAAGGCCACATTATGGAAAACTCACATCTCTACAATGATACACACAGAGGGCCCACTGGGTACCTTTCTCTTGGCTCAGGGGACCAGCAAAGCTTTTGCATGTTGGGAGCAGCTACTTTGCTAGGAGCTTCACCCTTTAAATGTTCTGCTAAGTGCAATTGTATCTTGGGCCCTGGGCCCTGGGCCCTGGGCTCTCAGTACCTTATTTCTCTCCCAAATCTCTGGCTCTTGCTTTCTATAAAAGAATAGTGTGGAAATCTCCAATGTCTGCAAACATTCAGAGGCCCTTGAAGGGGGAAAAGGTGTCCTTAGTACTTGCATAATATTTTGGAAAAAAGAGTCCATGTTTCCTAGAAACTTGTAGGAAGTTGTCTTTGTATAAGGGGTATGGCAGAAAGAAGGGGATTCCCTAGGCACATAGATCATATCATTGTTTTACAAATCTGAAGCTTATCTAAGGCAAAACAGATTTGTTGGCCCAGAGATTTTGAAAGAAATCAGATATTTAAGCTATAGTTACAAAATACATGACCCCGTGGAAACATGTAGGAATATTTCAGGAAAAAAAAGAAAAAAGAAAAATGAAAATAAAAAGCAGGAGCAAAGATTAAATCTGATTAAATCAGAGCCAGATCAGATGCGTGAATTTGACAAGAAGGAATGAGCTTCAGGAATAATATTTTCCCTCATAGTACTGTCTGTAACTGTACTTTTAAAAAGACATTTAAAAATACATCCCCTTAATTGTAAAGCTATTATGAGACTTGAATATTGAATCTTAATTTTATCAATGAAAAAGCCATCTTCCTTGGACTTTGACATTTAGAGAATAAATCCATTAATTTATGTACATATTTCTTCAGCAAATATACAATCATGATTAGCTTAACGATGGGGATACATTCTGGGCAATCATGGTTAGGTGATTTTGTCATAGTGAGAGTATCATAGAGTGTACTTACCAAACCTCGATAGTATAACCTACTACACACCTAGGTTATATGGTATAGTCTATTGCTCTTGGGCTACAAGCCTGTACAGCATGTTGCCATACAAAACGGCATGAGATTAAATCAAGCACAAAAGAAAATGAGGCAGTCAAGACACGAGATGTATGAGGCTGCTGCCCATGTAGCACGGCATACTGTTTTACAGCAAACTTGTTTTATAAGTAAAGAGTACACTTTAAAATAACGGTTAAAAGTAAATACATAAGCCAGTAACATAGTTGTTTATTGTCCTTATCAAGAATTATATACTATGTATAATTGTATGTGCTGTACTTTTATATGACTGGCAGGAGGTTTCTTTACACCAGTATTACCATGAACATGTGAGTGATGCATTGTGCTATGATGTTAGGATGGCTACGATGTCCCTAGGCGATAGAAAATTTTCAGCTCCATTATAATCTTATGGCCACCATTGTATATGTAGTCCGTAATTGACTGAAACTTCATTATGTGGCACATGACTGTATTCTAAGTCCTTACTACACACCAGATACTGGGCTAGGTCAGGGGTCCCAGTGCTTATGGAGGGCACAACCTTGTGATTAGAGCAACAATAAGTAAATGAACAGTAGTTAGAAATTGAGATAAGTTGTATGAAGGAAATAAACAGCATTTTGTGATAGAGAATAGGAGATGTTAGGAGTCCCTTGCTGTAGAAAGGGGGAGTCAGGGGAAGTCTCTGTAAAGATTTGACTTTTTAGCGGAGATTAGAGGGTGTCTTAGGTCAGGTTCCCCAGAAGCAGAGCCTGAGATGAGGATTGTGTGGGAGTCATTTATTAGGAAATGATCCTGAGAGTCCAGGGACTAGGCTGGGGCCTAGAGCACAAAATTTAAGGAGGTGCTTACTCTCAGGTGTAAAGGACAGATTTGGTACCCGAGAGAGTGAGAAAATCCCTAAATTTCGTGCCCCATGTGCCACATTTACCTCACCCTGGTTGTGGCGCTGATTCAAAAGGTACAAGCAAGAAAACTATAAGAAAGTACAAGTATATAAAGACCTCAATCTGCACTGCTCCCATCCTCTACTTCCACCTCAGTGACAATTATTATTGGTTTCTTGTTTATCCTTCCTTAGAAATTTTATGCATATATAACTTAATACACAAAGACTATAAAACATTCTGAAAGAAATTAAAAGACACAAATAAATGGAAAGACATCATGTGTTCACAGAGTGGAGACTTAATATTATTAAATATTGTTAAAAATATTAACAATTAATATTGTTTAAATGTCCATACTACCCAAAGTAACCTACAAAACTAATGAAACCTTTATCGAAATTCCAAAGGTAGTTTGGAAGAAAGAGAAAAGTTTGTCCTAAAATTCACATAGAAGGGACCCCGAATAACAAAAATCATTTTGAAAATGAAGAATAAAGTTGGAGGTATCATACTTCCTGATTTAAAAACTTATTTACAAAGGTATAGTAATTAAAACAGTATATATTGGCATAAAGACTGACATATATATGAATAGCAAGCCAAGAAATTAAACCCTATCATATATGGTAAAATAATTTTTGACAAGAGTGTCAAGACTATTCAATGAGGAAGGGACAGTTTTTTCAACAGATGGTGCTAAGAAAATAATATACACAGGCAAAAGAATAAAGTTGGACCCTTATCTTACACCATATACAAAAATTAATTCAAAATGGATCAAAGACCTAAATGTAAGAACTAAAACTATAAAACTCTTAGAAGAAGAAAACATAGGGCAAAAACTTTATCATATTAGATTTGTCAGTAATTTCTTGGATGTGATACCAAAAACACAGCTAACAAAAGAAAAAAATAGACAAATTTTGATGACTTCATCAAAATTAAAAACTTTTGTGTATAAAAGGACACGATTAACAGAGTAAAAAGGCAACCCACAGAATGGGAGAAAATATTTGCAAATTATAAACCTGATAAAGGGTTAATATCCAAAATATGTAAAGATCTCCTACAACTCAACAACAACAACAACAACAGGAACCCAAACAACCCAATTAAAAAGTGGGTAAAGGACTTGAATAGATATTTCTCCGAAAAGATATGCAGATGACCAATAAAGACATGAAAAAATGCTCAACATTACTAATCACTAGGGAAACACAAAACCACATTGAGATACCACTTCACACCCATTAGGGTGGGTATTATGTAAAAAATACCCAGAAAATAACAAGTGTGGATAAAGATATGGAGAAATTGGAACCCTTGTGCATTGCTGATGGGAATGTAAAATGGTGCAGATGCTGTGGAAAATAGTTTGGCATTTCCTCAAAAAATTAAACAGAATTACCACATGATCTACCAATTCCACTTTTGGGTATGTACCCCAAAGAACTGAAGCAGAACTCAAACAGATATTTGTATACCAACATTCAAAGCAGAATCATTCGCAATAGTCAAAAGGTAGAAACAACCAAAGAGGCCATCAATGGATGAACAGATACACATAATGCGATATATCCATACAATGAAATGTTATTCAGCCTTAAAAAGGAAGGAAATCTCGACACAAGCAACAGCATGGGACAACTGTGAAGACATGCTAAATGAAATAAACCAATCTCAAAAAGGACAAATACTGTATGATTTCACTTGTATGAGGTACCCAAAGTTGTCAGACTCATAGAGACAGAACGTAGAATGGTGATTGCCAGGGGTGGGGGGAGGGGGAGATGGAATGGGGAGTTATTTTTTAATGGGCACAAATTTCACTTTGTGATGATGGAAAAGTTCCGAAGATGGATAATGGTGATGGTTTTACAATAATGTGAATGTACTTAATGCCACTTACAGCCACTTTGGAAGGCAGTATGACAGTTTCTTATAAAATTAAACGTATTCTTACCATACAATCCAGCAATCATGCTTCTTGGTATTTGCTCCAAAAAGTTGAAAACTTATTTCCATACAAAAACCTACACGTGGCTATTTATAGAAGCTTTATTCATAATTGCCCAAACCAAGATGTCCTTCAGTAGGTGAATGGATTAATAAACTGTGCTACATCCGGACAATAGAATGTTATTCAGTGCCAAAAAGAAATGAACTTTTAAGTCATGGAAAGACATGGAGGAAGCTTAAAGGCATGTTACTAAGGAAAGGAGGTAATCTGAAAAAGGCTTCGTATTTTACTATTCCAACTAGATAACATTCTGGAAAAGACAAAACTGAGACAGTAAAAAGATCAGTGGTTGCCAGGAGTGGGAGGGAAGGAGGGAAGCAGAGCACAGAGGATATTTAGGGCAGTGAAAATAATCTGTATGATACGATAATGGTGGGCACATACAGTATGTAATAACACAAAGCAGAGTTACTGTTAAATTGTTAAATATTCTTGTTTCATCCAAATGTCAGAAATTTCAAATTGTATAATCAACTCTTATTTTATTAGAATCCAAGGATGCCATTATTTTTCTCAGAGCACAACTCAATGTTATCATGGACATTGATAGTAAAATAGTACTTGCTTCAGTTAATTGTCTCATGATAGTTTCTTGGATTACTGTTGCATAAGTGAGGGATGTTAGAGACAGCATGGTATAACGATCTATTATACTTGTTTAAAATTTCTGATTTATGTGGTCATAGGTCTTATATATTCACCATTGTTCCTGAATAAACAGTTAAAGTATTTATATTCATCAGTAGGATTACTGATGAGTAACAATAATACAGCAATGTTTCCAACTAAACATTATAGTCTATTTGTTTCAGTTGATATTCTGTTGCTCGTTCAACTATTATCCATATCCATCCGTTCATCCATCCATCCTCTGCTTACTTCCAAAAATAACTCATGGTGATCTTAATGTATTGTCATAGTTTTTTGAAGTGTGCTTTGTAGGCATTTGCATTAGAATGACTCCAGGTGCTCTTTCAAAATGTAGATTCTTGAGCTCCACCATGAACCTATTAAAACGGAGAATTTCTAGCTTCCCCCACACCACGTGATTCTAATGCACCCTAAAGTTTGTGAAAAACTAGAGACTATTGGGATGTTGGAGTGTGGAAATATGATTCTCCAACTAAGTTAATTAATCTCTGTAAGGCACACAGCAGTTGTTCTAATTCTGTGGCTATTTCTTTAACCGCTTGCTGTTTTTTATTACTGGGAGTCATGCAAAAAATGTTGCCCACCCTCAAATGTTATTATATAGCTTTGGAAATCCCTTTATCCTAATCCAGTGTTTTTTCTCTAAGAAAAGAAACAATGTAGAGAAGGAAAACATCTGAATAGCAATGTACATTTATTTTTCAAGACAAGTTTCGAAGGAAATTGTCAGGTCTTTTCAAAAGCAGCACTTTTGCCCTGAAGGCAAAAGGTGAAAACTTGGATCTTTTGAGCCATCTAACCCCACTGGAAGGGACCCACAAATATGTGCACTTTGTGAGGGAGGCGGTATGGGTGGTAGTCTTTTCCTAACTTGCGTGGTAAGAATTGCCTAAGAGTAATTGCCAAAGGTAGAGATTCCAGAGCTCTACTTCAAAGATGCTGAATCAGAATCTCCTGGGGAATGGACTGAGAATCAGATTTTAAACAAATGCCTTGGGTGATTCTTATGTCAAGCAAGTTTGCTTTCAGAGCTGGATATATATGGGTTTAAATCTTTGCTCTGTTACTTTAGCTTGGTAATTTTTGGCAAATTGCTTTCTTAACTTTCTCAACCTTCAGTTTCTCCATTTATAAAACTGAGATGCTTCATTACTCAGGGGTCTCATATGAATAATAAAATAAATTCATGGTAAGTTAAGCTGCCAATACAGTTTCTAACATGTAGTCAAAGCTTCATATTTGTTACTTCCTATCTTACTCCTTGTAGAACTATTATGTTTGTTACATTGCAGACTTTTTTGAATTTATGATTGCCCTTTATGCAGATAAGCCAGACTAGCTTGCTAGCAGGGAAACCTATGCCAAAACTACAAAAGGAGACGTCTCCTTGTAGATCTGAGCTCTGTTCCTCAAATTGTGGTCCATGCATCTGAATCACCTATGGCTCCCTTTAAAAATAATTAAATCATTAAACTAGATTTCTGGCTCTCATTCCTTACTCATCAAATCAGAAACTCTAGGAGCCCATGTTCAACTTCTTAAGCAGGTACTCTCAGTTATCCTTATATATCTGAAAGTTGAGGAGCAGAGAGAAAAAGCTTTTAACAACCAGAAGGACTTCCCAGAGAGACCCCAGAATTGGCATCTGACATCTCAGTGCTTGTGCTGTAGACCAAGAGTCCCCAATCCCTGGGCTATGGACCAGTACTGGTCCATGGCCTGTTAGGAACTGGGCCACACAGCAGGAAGTGAGCAGTGGGCAAGTGAGCAAAGCTTCATCCGTATTTGCAGCTGCTCCCCAGCGCTAGCATCACTGCCTCAGCTCCACCTCAGATCATCAGGCATTAGATTCTCATAGGAACACAGGTCTCTGGTGCCAGAAAGGTTGGGGACTGCTGCTGTAGACTGTCTCATTCCTGTATCCCTCCTGGTAGGCAGTCTTCTTTGTCATTCTGGCTTCACAGCCTTTGCTTAACTTTGCCCAGCCTTCGGATGTTCAAGGGACACTGTCATTCCAGCCGGAGTGGAAATGAAATTTGATTTCTCATTTCCTGCTATGCCTTCTGGTTTCCGCAACCTTCTTTTATGTTTTTTCTCCACCCTGTCTTTCCCAGCAGTGAGAACCATGACTTGTGCGCAACTGTTGGGTTGTGTCATTGTAGGTTGACAGTGGTCTTTCTGAGAGTGATGACCAAGAAGACTACCTTTGTTGAAAAGCTATCTAAGAAAGATGACCCCTAAAACAAAACATTGAAAATACAACATGTCCTGAGGTCTGCTTTGCAAAAAGTGACAGGTGGTGACTTGGCTGAGCCCAGAAGTTGTCTGAATATTTCAAGAATAAGTGTCAAATATTGGTTCTTCTTTGCCTCTCAGTTTTCCAGTGATGCTGAGCTCAGCATCTGAATACACGGAGTACCCGAGATTCTGGATTTTATTTTCAGGGGTGCTCAGCTTCTCTGCTGATGGTCTTTAGGAGCTGCTGTTGCTTCAAAGTCAGGCTCCTGTGCCTATGTTCTGGCCAATAGACAATAGGGAGAACAAGTTCAAGCTTAGAGATGGAGCTTTGCCTCTTCCATGGCTATTCTCACTGGTCCACGATCAAGGAAACCTCATCTGGTACTTGCTACGAGAGAGATCCAGGTAAATGAAAGGCTGAGCTTCTCGGCCCTGAAGTTAGGGCTCAGATTTGTGCTTCCAAAAGAGGATAAAGGGAGTAAAAGGGGAAAACGTTCTGTCCTTGGAACGTAGGTCTGTCCTCTCTGAGTAGAGATAAAGAGTGATTTATGAGAAACAATACTTGAACAACATTCCTCATCCTGGCTTTTAACCAAATGAATCTATGAAAGGTTACAATTTTTAGTCAGGTCTCCATGCCAAAATGATTCACACAACTGAAAAACAAAACAACAGAGCTCCCCCTCACCAAATTTACCCATGCTGGCTCTCTATCTTGCTTCTTTTTACGTGATAATAGTTTGTCTTAATGGTAATAATTATATCCAAGAAACACATGTTCTTGAGTCAAATGCCTCAACAAATTGATCATCCGAGTTTCCTGTGGATTATTTTTCAGGCATGAGAAATTAATTGTCCAAACATAATGCAGTGTTTCAGCTGGAGATTTGGCAAGTTTGCCCTAGAAAGTTGTCAAGGAAATCCCAGCTATAGATGGTGTAATGGGTTGGGAGGCAGGTCCTGAGATGGAGATTGGTCTGTGGGTTTAAGGAGTGCCTTTGGGAATGGGATAGCCATAGGGAGGAAAAGGAATCAGTAATGGGTAGGATGCAGGCACATGGCAGTCTCAGCCAACTCTATGAGAGCTCTGGAGCTAGAATGGCTCTTTAGAATTGTTCTGGGTTGGGCTAAGAAGGATTATGATCGGAGATGGGCCACCCCAGGAAGGGGCATGACTTTGGACCAGCTGGCTTCTGCAGCTGAGGTAGTCCTGGGAGGGTCTGTTGGTGAAGTCTCTGTGCCAACAGCGCTCCCAGTGGCTGAGACAAGTTCTTCAATGAATGGGGCCTGGTGGGTGCATGTCCACCATAGATGGAGCTCCATCCACGTGCCAGTTAACACTCCTGCAAGAAATACATCAGTGTGATTTTGCACCACTCCCCGCTTTGCACTGGGGATCTCCCTCTTTCTCTCTCTCTCTCGTTCTTATCTTCTCTAGCTCTCTGTCTTATTCCCTCTTCTACTTTTCAAGACGATTCTCCACCCAGCTTCCAGTTAGGAGAATGCAGAACCAGTAATGTCTGTGTTTGTATTTAGCGGCTCTATCCACATTGGACCTCAGATTGAGAGTTGGTTTTTGAGCACTGATCTAAAGCTCTGTGTTCTTTATAGCCTAAGGGTAAGTGCCATACCTTCCTCTGACAAAGGCCATCACTCTTTTGTGGATCTCAGCCTTCTTTTACAGAAAGAAAACATTCAAATCCAGTTTGGATTTGAAATAAGGCAGTGACTCAGAAGCTGCGTTTTTGTCTTAGACGCGGAACTTTGCTACTTCCCTTGAGAAAGCCCAAGGTTCCGCTGGGATCTGTCCTCAAATGTGCATATATTGCCTGGTTCCCAGTCTTTGACCTTCCTAAAAATGAGCTGGCTACCCATTTAGGGCCGTGGTAGCGGAGCTCACATCCATGAATTTTCGAGGACATGTCACTGACTGTCCTTTACTACCTAAGACCTGTAGATCTTGAAAGGATCTCCCTTAGCTGCCACTGCGGCGTCAGCAATAACAGCGGCTTTGTAGTTGCTGCTCAGATTCAGCTGAAACTCATTGGAAATTAGATCTGATGAGGCCCTTAGTTCTGATGACTACACGCACTTCATCTGATCAGATTTCCAGTTAGTCAAGTTGGTTGCTGAGTCCTTTGTCCTGTTGTTGCCTTTAGACCGATTTGGAAAGGCGGTACTGCATGAATAGTCCTTGAGCATTAACCAGCTGTACTCATCAGAGCATCTCCACTGTGTGTTTGCTGTGGAATTTTAGATGGTTCTGATGTAATTCATGAGTAATGAGGAAGAGCCATACTGATTCAAGGTATCTAGAGATCTTCGAGAGTCTTTTCAAGTATCTCAAGAGAAGGCACCTTATGAATTTATCTGTAAATAGTCATAACAGTGATATTTTCCCTGGAGAGTCTTTAATCTCACAGCTGGCAGTATTACAGGGACAAAAAATATGTGGAGAAACTTCTCAAATTATTTGATACAAAACTTTATGCCAGCTTTTTTGAGTTCTGTTAGTTTCTGTTTTGCCTTAATCACCAAATGGTGTGGGTTAAAACAAAAGCCATAATTAAATTGAACTCAATTTGGAGAGAAAAAGAAGGCAACTCTTTGCTTAAACAGAAGCAGGTGGTGCTGGAATGCTCAGTGGAAGTGGGCTGTGAGGGAATGCAGATTTTTTCAATGAAAACAGTTGAAAATACTTGTGGCTGTAATTAAGGTATTGATATCGATTATCTATCTTATCTATCTACCAATTATCTATCTACCTATCTATCTAATCTAATCTAATCTAATCTAATCTAATCTAATCTATCTTGATCATATATATATTAGTTTCTAAAAGCACTGTGATGGAAAAGCAATATAGTTTTAATTAGAGAGTGTTTGTTTAGTGGTAAGGAAGGATGGGATTTGTGTGTGTGTGTGTGTGTGTGTGTGTGTGTGTGTGTGTGTGGTTATTTTAAAGGTGGTTTTAAATAAAGATGTTCTCCAATTCCAGTTAAAATGTGATTTCATTTGTACTCCATTCAGAAACTCATGTGTGGTGTAAAGCAATGCACGTTTTATGTAACAGGCTTTCACAATGGAAAGGAGGATGGATGTGAAGATTAGTTCCTCACCCACTGGCAAATGGATGGGAGAGCTGCTCCAGCTGACAAGCCAGTATCTTATTCTTCTCTAATTGCTCTTGGGTTTTCTTTTCTGAGACCTTGTGTTTATTCCATGGAACTCTTTCAGAGTCACATGTCTCCAGGCACAGGGGATTAAGAGGGGGCCTTAGTCCAACTGTGTGAAGTGCCAATTTTCCTCCAAAATTACTGCCAGATAAAATACATGATGCCCAGTTAAGTTTGAATTCCAGACAAATAATGGATAATTTTTTAGTATAAGTTAACTAGCTGTATGACTTTAAGCAAAGTCCTTAATCTCTCTGGCCCTTATTTTCTCCTTTTATAACATGAGTTGGCTCATTCTGACTCTTGTATTCCACTAGAATATATATATATATATATATATATATATATATATATATATATATATATTTCCAATGCTTTAGTACTATTCCATTTCTGACCTGGTAACTTGGGAGTCTAGGCATAAAGGGATTCTTCTAATATTATGACTAGCAGTTGTTTTATTACTTCAGTAAGAACAGACTATTTCAAGAATAGTTCTTATTTGTTTATTCCATTTTGTGTGGTTGTGTGGGTTTGAGATACCAGGAAGTATAAGATAGGGTCTCTGTCTCAGTCTAGTCCTATAGGGTAAGGATGGGTGTAGAGAGAGACACAGGAACAAGCCATAACCAGGTGGTAAGTACTAGGCTAGAAATAATGGTGGAGTATTACAAAATACAACACATGTGCTTGATTTTAAGGAAATTGTTACCCTAGTTGTTGCTGATTGAATTGGCTATAAATTCTGGTATCTCTAGTACTTGGCCACTCTGATCAGATGTATTTGTCAGAATCACATTAGTCACGCCCACTGCCATGGCCTGCATGTACACATGAGCTGATACATACACACATGTACACACGAGTTATCTAGAAAAGTTTTCTGGAAAAGAAAAAGAAGTCATGTGTGTAGAACAAAGGAGAGAGGAGAAAGAAAGAAGGGCTGCAGTTCAAAGAGCCCTGTTCTATCTTTTTCCTACTCTCTATTATATCACTAAGGGATTAAAAAAGTATCCAAAATTTATGAAGTACTCATGACGTGCTAGTCATTGTTTTAAACATTTACACACATTCACTTATTTAATCCTCTCAGCAATACTACATAATAGATACTACTATATTATTAACCCCATTTTATAGATGAGAAAACTTAGGCACAAAGCATTTTTTTGCTCATATGTTTTAAGATTTTGTATGTTTTCTTTTTCTTAGGTTAGAAATTCTACTGTCATTAAAATATGATCTGTCCAGATCTAAGAAATACATCTAGTATTTATATGAGGACCTCTAATTCCTAAGGAAATAATTCTGATTTTGTAAAATACTTCCTTATATCTGGCTTTGCATATTTCAAATGCCATGCTTTACAGTACAAGTATATTTTCCCCAGACTCAACCAAGTAGTTTTTCTCCCCTCATTATTTCAGAGGGTATGGTAGTTATGTAATATGTTCCCCCCACTCACTTCCACCCCTTAGAAGGCAGATCAGTGTATTATTTGAATTGACTTGCACAAATAATTAAAAACTCCCTTTTAAAGAACTAGGAGATATGAATGTGAGCATTCCAAACTGGACACTAGATTAGAAGCCACTGGATCTAAGCCGTATTTAACCATGTTTTGTATAGGAATTATGCTAGAAACTCTTGTGAAGCTTTCATTAGGAGCTAGGAAGGTGGGCAGCCATGGTGCATGGAGGTAGAGCTTGTCCTTGGCAGTAATAGTTGTCCATAACATCCATTTGAGGAGGGGGGATAACAAAGGACAAAGCAAATGTTGACAGTCCACTCTGTCATGTACCTGGGAAATTCATCTTGGATTTATTAGCCACATAAATTACTCTCCTGCAAAGTGTGGCCATCAGTCAGCACAGAAATATTTTTTTTGGTTTCATTTCCTTGGAAGCAAAAAGTCAGAGGTGGTGTAGCCGTCAAGAGCAATTATAACACAATTAAACGTTCAGGTTCCTCCTTGTGATTTATACCTGAAAAAAGTGTACCAAAAGGTCTATATTTTCAAAAGGAGGGCAGAATTGTCAAGTAACCAATAACAACATAAAAGATATTGAAGATTCCTGAATAAAAGACTTGCCATTCTTTCTTAGAAATAGAAACGCATATATCATGTAAACAGAAAAAACATGCATAGCATACAAAACATGTATTCCGTGTAAACATCAATACTATGTATGCCATGTAACCAATTTAGATCTTTACAAGTTTTCGAAGAGTCTAATGAGAACGATCTGTTGGTTTAAGGAAATCATAATACAGTCTGAAATATGATTTCAAACAACCTTAGAATTCTATAATGTTTGAATTGTATGGGAAGTTAGTGATACAGTAAACCAGATGACAAACATTTATTGACTTCCTACTAGGTGCACAGTGCTAATCTAGGTACTTTGGGTGAAAAGGGAATAAAATGACACCAGAAGCAACAAAAGAAAAAATAAATTGGACTTCTTCAAAATTAAAAACTTTTGCACATCAAAGGACGTTATCAAGAAAGTAAAAAGACAACCTAGAGAATGAGAGAAAATAATTGCAAATTATATATGATAAGGCTCTAGTAGTCAAAATATAAAGAACTTCTACAACTCAAGAAAAAGACAAATGATCCAATTTAAAAAGGAGCAAAGGACTTGAAGAGACAGTTCCTCAGAGAAGATGTATAAATAACCAATGAGCACATGAAAAGATGCGTAACATTATTAGTCATTAGGAAAATGCACCTCAAAACCATATGAGATACCACTTCATACCTACTAGGATTGTTATAACAAAAAAAAAAAAAAAAAAGGAAAATAGCATCTGTTAGGATGTGGAGAAACTGGAACCCTCATTCATTGCTGATGGGAATGTAGATGATTCAGCTACTGTGAAAAACAGTTCTGTGGTTCCTCAAAAAGTTAAACATAATATTACCACATATCCAGTGATTCCATTTATTATATGTACATACCCCAAAGAATTGAAAACAGGGACTCAAACAAATACATGTACACGTATGTTTATAGCAGCATTATTCATAGTAGCCAAAAAGTGGAAACAACCCAAGTGTCCATTGAGGGAAGAATGTATAAACAAGTTACAATATATATATATATATATATATATGTGTGTGTGTGTGTGTGTGTGTGTGTGTGTGTATATATATATATATATAAAATGTTAACAATAAAATGTTATTCAGTCATAAAAAGAAATGAAGTACTTATCCATTCTACAACATAGGTGAATCTCAAAAGTTATGCTAAGTGAAATAAGCCATACACAGAAGGTCACATTCCATTTATATGAAATATCCAACATAAGTAATCCAGAGGGATAGAAAACAGACTAGTTGTTGCCACTAGTGGTTTGGGGTGATGAAAATGTTTTGGAACTTGACAGATGTGGTCATTGTATGACATTGCGCATGTACTAAATGCCACTGAATTTTGTACTTTAAAATGCTTAATTTTATGTTCATGTAAATTTTCCTTAATTTAAAATTAAAAAAAATAATAATTGGAGCATTGTATAATAAAAAGGGCGCTGGGTTTGGAATCAGACTTGGCTCTGCCAATTTCTCTTTGTATAAACCTGAAGAAATCATTCAATCTCACTCTGAAAAATGCACATTCAAAAAATAGCTAGAGTTCTAACCTACCCTAATTGGGCATTCAGATAATAATCCATGGACAATTGAGATAATATATCAAATGCTTTTATATCTGTGATCATTATTTTCATATAAACTGGATATACACTAACCAAAGTGAGAACAATTGCAAAGTTAATACCCATGGGAAAAATGATGCATAAATACTGTGGAACGGAAGAAATGCAAGAGTAAGCTAAGTGAGCGGGGGAGGTACAAGCAGCGAGATTGGACAGGTCCAGGTCCTCTGCTGGACTTTTCACATTTTGGGGGATACAGGAATACACTGTGTGTGTCAAGCAAAGGATCAGGTAATGTTGGGAGATGAAGGAGAGGAGGGATTGGCTTATCCTCAGCAGGATACACCACTGCTGTAACTGAGAGCTGGCTAGCCCCTGGGAAATTAAGGATCAGCACCACGTGAGGTGCCCTCAGCCTCGGCTTGACCAAGCCCACTGCTGCTGACTCCCGGGGCTGCTAATTATACTTATTTTGCAATGTGCAGGCATGCCTAGTTGCCTGAGCCTCTGGGCTTAACAGTGATAATGATGTAATTTATCAGCCTGGCTTCATCTTCCTGGAAGAACCCAGGCCATGTGCCCACTGATGGTTGACTTTGCCTCAGGAGAGACAGAGGAGGAAGATCCTAGTGACTCAGGGGAAACTGTTTGCGTGGGAACATGGGAAGCAAGGGGCTGCTCCTTGTGCAAAATGCTTTACCTTTGTGCAAAATGCTTTACCTCCAAGAGCAAGGACATGGAAAAAGTCTTTGTTCAGAAAAAATAAATCCTTTGTACAGTGGGTCACAAAAGTCAGAAAGGCAAATTCACTTTATTACTTCCATCGATGAAAAATTATTTTGTTTGCCATAGGCAAGTAATTATTTATTCTATAAAATTTTGATTTTGCTTTAAATATTATCTAAATGTGTATGTATAAAATCATATTAATGTTCAGTAAAACTTAACTGGAATTCCTATGATGGAATCAAGAGAAAGAATCCATTTATTAGCAGTTAATGTCTGTGAAATAGTCATACGAAGAGAACTTAAACATTTTTAAGCTAAATTAGGATACATTTAAAAATTTGGAACCCTTCAGCCTTCACTCTGTGTGTGTGGGTGCACACATGCACACGTGTGCTTGTCACATGCATGCGCATGACTTTGTGTAAATGCCCATTGCTGAGGGACCACAAAGCTTTGGTGTAGATTTGGGTCTGGCCCACTAACAAAGAGCTCGGTTCATCTGGAAGCTGCTCTGTGGCTCCCAGCATTCATGATTTCAAGTGTCCACAATGTAAAAAGTTGGTGTGGAAAGACTGATTCACCCAAGTTTAGCCTCCACTTAAATACCATGGGGTGTCTGTTTCTAACAGAAATCATACTTAAACTTTTAGGGCTTCAGTTTTGCTTCTTTAAGGCAAGACATAACTTTCTATTTGAGAAGAGAAAAGGACTTTTCAAACCTTACGAATAGATGAGGAATATATAAGTGGACCTGACTTATGCAGAGGTGAACTAATATGGAAGTTGTGACAAAGGCAAAGTTGTTTTTCAAGGCATTATTATGGCTTCTGTTATTGCAATGTAATGATGATCTGTTGAATAGAGCAGTGGAAAAACAAGTCTGGGTGGAAGGTGCTGATGGTCTTCGGCTGTTTGGGAGAAGAAGCCAGAGTGCTGAGGCCAGAAACCAATCTTGAAATCTCTGGCCCCAAGGGTAGAGGAGGCAGAATGGGGAGGAGAAGAGAAAGTAGAGAAACTAGATGAGAGACATTGAAAGTCTGGGAAAAACAAATGGGCAATGATTATTTTTCTCCTTTCAAAGACTTTCCTTCCCTGCCTCTCACAGTGAAAATTTAAAAAATGTAGAATTGCGAAATGTTTTGAATGATGAAAAACATGTTTAACACGAGTCGTTTACCTGGCATTGAATTCCCAAAAATAATTTTTAAAAATTGTGCAAGAGGAAAAGTTACTTAGAAACACTTTTTTTTTTCATTTATTATTAGCCACCATAATGATAAACAATACCATTAAAACATTCCAGTGGAGGCATTTCTCTCCAGAAGGAGCATGTTTTGGTGCTGGCAGTGGCTGCTAGGGGTCAAGGCCATTGACAGGTTTTATGGCCTACTAATATCTATCGATCAACGAATCGCTTTTCTAAATTGAGGGGTTCTCATTACCCAGGTATTTTCTATTGAAGTCTCTACAAATATGAGAGTATATAGAGAATCACCATAAGATAAAAATATTCACTAATGAAACGGCCACTTAAAACATTAGTCCTGCCTCACACAGCCTTCACCCTTTACAGCAGAGTCAGTTTTGCCAATGGTCAGATGTTGTAAATATCCAATAATACAGTGTAAGTACAGTATAAAGGCCAGGAGAATGAGGAAGGTGAGCCTCTTCAAAGACCTCATGGAGTTCTTACTCTTATCAGAGGATGTTTTGGCAACAGCACAGCTTCCTAGATACTTGAAACCAGGGAGCTTACCCCATTGGTGAAGCTGCTCCATGCAGCCCTTGGTCTGCCCTATGGTGTCTTTAAGTACATGAAAGAAGCTGTGTCCTTTGCCTGTACCGTATCAGTGTCACCCATGTGACATCCACACACATGTGTGTCTTAGTTTATTTGGGCTGCTATAATAGAATAGCACAGACTGGGTGTCTAATAAACAACAGAAATTTGTTTCTCTCAGTGCTGGAGCCTGAGAAGTCCATGATCAAGAACCCAGCAGAGTCAATGTTTTAGTGAGATCCCACTTCCTGGTTCATAGATGGCTGTCTTCTCATTGTATCTTCTCATGGTAGAGGAGGCTGGCGAGCTCACTGGGGTCTCTCTTATAAGGGCACTAATCTTATTCACAAGGACGCCACTCTCATGACCTAATCACCTCCCAAAGGCCTCCCTTCCTATGGGAGGTTAGAAGTCAACATATGAATTTTGGGAGGACGCAAACATTCAGTCCATAGCAATGTGAATAGATGACGGGGTCTACATAAAGGAGAATAAGGCACCTAAAAAGCTGGAAGAATTGAAATAACAGCAGATTTGTGGTGTTGGAGTATATAAATTATAAAATATATCAAAAATAGAGAGAAGGAAAGTGCGTTTTGCTGACCGTCAGTATAGGTATAGTGCCATGGGCTTCCCACGGCCCAGACTTATACTGTAATGACAACACAAGACTGAATGCCTGCTCTGAGTCTGTGAGGGTCAAATATAAACCTTCTTGTTTCAGTCTATTTTCAAAAAGAAGCAAGGAAGGACAAAACTGGATGCGGTCTTTTGAGTAAAAGTCAGGAAAACTGCAAGAAAGAGTTGCAGTTAAGAATTTTGAAAATCCTCAGAGGTACACTATGAAATGCCTTTGTGGTTAGGATGATCTCTGCATCCAAATGTAGTGCTTCGTAAGGATGCCAGCTTCCTTGGTTGCCACTGCATCTGAATTAGTCAGTTCATTTTTGTCGAAATCCCTAAGTCCCAGGTGCAATGAAAATCTCAGAGGACTTTAGTGAGAGGGCTGAATAAAGAAAAGAGAATGTCCTTGTTTTAAGGCAGAAGTCCTTTGAGAGTTTATTACAAAGCAGAGAAAGGCTGTGATCATGAGAAAACGCAGTTATTGTATTTCTTGATAATACAAAATAAGCAGGACCTCCAGGCCTTGGTGTTAAAAAGTCACATTTGAGGGCAGAAGGATGCAACCTCAGATATCTGACGTGGGCGTGCTCTTTGAGATGAGCCAGCATATGACAGGCAGCATTCACTTTGTCACAATGCTTCCTTCTTGCTTGCTTTTTCAGGAAAGAGGTGGCTTCTATCAGAACAACCTCACCAAATGATAAACAAGGTCCATTCCTTCTCTGCTCAATACCACAGATGATACCACCACAGAAAATACAATATTTCTTTTCTAACCGTAATGTTGGCATTTTCGTGGGTTCTCACACTTTTGTCAACTTGTCGTAAACTGGCAAACCTCAGCACATGCTAGGCTATATTTCTTAAAGTTTATTAATATACAATTTGATGTAAAGATATATTAAATTTGTGTACATTTCCCTTAGATGTTAGTATATAGAACAGGATCCTTTACGAGGAAACCACGTCATGCATCTCCCTTCTTTCCCTGCTCTCACCGGCTTTCCTCCCGTGAGTCAGTCTGTTGACATTTCTTTGTCTCCACCTCTCTCTCTCCTCTTTGACTCTGCAGAGGGAAGTGAGGACAAATGGGGGAAACTTTCATGGTAATAACTTCTGACTTGCTACACATTATATATTTTACCTTCTTAAACACATCAAGAGACTTAATTTGTCAATGGGGATAAAAGTGAGTTGCATTCACTGCAGTATCTCCCCACCTACTCCTGTCACTTGCCAAACAACAGGCCAATATAGGACATTCCCTTCTCTTAAGGCTGCAAATTTTCTGAAAAGTTTATATTTCTCCAAAGGACATATCGACAATGGATGTGGTTCATTTAATGAAGAAAGGAGAGGGAATGGCTTGATGTTATATCAGAACATGAGCTTCTCCCTTTAAAATGTCTCTGATACATTTCTTCATCCCCAGGCACCCAGCACAATGCCTGGCATGATTGCAGACTCAATGAATGCCCAGTGGATTGGACTCACATCCAAGGTGTTTTCCTTGGCCAAAAAAACCATAGTGCCTTTTGCAACAGTCAGTGCCTGTGACAGGTATTGGGGTTGGTGATGCCAATCATTAAAGTTAGAGTGATGCTCAATACCACAGATGATACCACCATAGAAAATACAATATTTCTTTCTAATCTTAATATTGGTATTTTCTAAGCTAATGTTGGCATCACTTAGTTCTAAAGTTAGATTGAAAATAAGTTTCTGTTCAGATATTGTGAAAGAAAGTGAAAAGTGTCCAAATTTGAAGTTAGCTCATCAAGAAACTGATAGAAAAAAAAAGATGGAAGTTCCAGAAAGAGAATTACTATTTGTTATTGAACACTTGATATGAACCAGACAGTGTGACCCCCGGGAGTATGGATGAGGCATAATCGTTTCATGTAATCCCATCAAGGAATTGGTGTTATTATTTCCACTTCATAGGCAAGGAAACTGAGGTTGAGGGGAGGTTGTAACTTGGTCAGGATTACAGTTAGTTGTCAGAGCCCGGATTCTAATCCAGGTCTGTCTAATTCCAAACTCTATGCTTTTTTCCCAAGTGGACCAAAACAATGCCCCTCATCCCCTTTAAACTGAGAGAGCTATTAATCCCATTGGCATTGCAGAATCTTCTGAAGGGTAGAATTCTGTGTGGGAGCTGTGATCAGGAGTTCTGGGTATAAGAGGAGAAATCAGAAAGGTGTTCCCATAGGGACCCATAGAGGAGGAGGGCTGAGCAGGGGCCTGGCCCAGAGCAAGGCTTAGTGGCAAGGACGGCCCACGTCATGAGTTGTGAGCAAGTGTGTGACACAGGTAAAATTCAGGCCCCAGTACACTGGGAAGTCTTCCTCATTGGGAGTTTATAGTTTGCAAAGTCAACCCACAGATAGTGTCTGCTGAACAGAAGCAGAGGGGAGATTGGAGAAGGATGAACCAAGTTGCATGTCTTGTCTCCTTTTAGACAGTATTCGTTTCATTATTTTGTTGAATACATTTAATTTTTAAAGTAGTGTTAAGCTCAAAAGATATATTCTTTTAGCCTACTTTTTGCAAAATTCATCTTTTAAAATGCAAAAAAAAATTTTTTTTGAATTAGAATAAATCAGAAAAGAATTTTACTGAGTGAAATATGAAGCCTCTCCTGGGCAGATCCAAACACTGGGAGGAAAATATGGGAGGGCAGCAAAAAATGAAAATAAATAAAACTCCTTTGTTTTCTGCATCTCAAGATGACAGGATTCCGGGAGTCATTTCTAACCCTCTCTAACTGGCAGACTGGCATAATTAGGAGAAAAGGAATCAAAACCAGGGTTGGGCAAACAGGAAAAAATTTCAAAATATAGTTTAAACTGTTAAATGACTTCCACGTCTAGACTCTGTCTGTGTCCCCATCACAGGATCGTACACAGAGGCACTCTGTGGAAGAGCAGCATTCTAGATGTGGGAGGTGGGAGGCACTTTTTGCTTCTATTTCTTTTTCAGAAATACTTATTATTACGTATACCACTTGGTGAAGTGACTCAGACTGTAAATATATTGGAGAGACATGAGGTGGTTTAAAAAAATATATTGCCTTTTATATCATGTGAGGTGATTAAAAAAGGTGAGCTTGTCAGATTTATGTGTGTATTATGGCAATGTTGCTTTTGAGTCATGGAAGGAAATTATTTTATGAGGCTTCATTTAGTTTTACGAGGAAAGTTTACCTCAGAGGAGAAAGTGAGTTTTGAGCTCCATCCTTTGGAGCTGGATTATCCATGTCATCTTGGTCCTGGGTTCATGAGATCTTTTTAGGTCTGTAACCTAGACAAGAAAGGTGCCACATTGCTCCATCAGTGGCGCCACACAGGATCAAAAGTGCCCAGTGCCACACTCAGCACTGGGTGATGTGAATGAAGTCAGCTCATGATGCGGCATCTGGAGAGATGAGCAAGGTCATGACAGCCCTTTCCCCAGAACTGCCACAAGCTGCATCTCTGGCTGCTTTGAGCTTCCCCACGTGTGGCTGTTCCTCCTTTTGGTGAGGAGTCTAGTAAGGGCTGAAATCACTGAAGAGCTAAACAGGAAAAAAAAAAAAATAGATGTCAGAGAATGGGAGAATTGAACACTAATTCTCTGAGTGGCCTGTATTTCTGTTTGTGAATAACTCCTGACCAAATCTGAGCATGGCTGGAAATATTGGATTTTGCCAGAAATGACAAAAACACAAAAAAGTGAAAAAATAACAAGAATGAAGAGGAATGATTATTAGAACTCCTTAGTTCCTGTTTCGTGCCAGAACTAAAGTGAAATAACCAGTTGCCTGCAGATAGCTACCTTTCCTAGTTTAGAAACCACAGCCAAGGAACCGTGAGTATTTGTTCTCTGCAGGCCTTTCACTCATGTCCTGCATCATTTATTCACTCATTCATTCATTGCATCAACGTGACAAAAGGATCAATTTTCAACAAACCCGATCCTCGAAATCTTCAGTGTATTTACGTTCAATTTTCCAGAGTGTACCCTGGATACATAGATTGAAGACCAAGGCTCTAGCCTCTCTTTGCTAGGTCCAGTGGCTCATAGCCTTTATATGTGTGCATGATGATCATGGTGATGGTGAAATTATCAGGGAATATGGCTCCTGTTTTTTTCTCATTTATGATTTTGTCAGTTTTCTCTGTCTTTTTCATCATACATAGTTTAATCGCATAGGAAAGGGAAAGGATAGAGAATAAGACCAAAATGACAGAAGTGTTAAGAAAAAATTACTACGAAAGTTTAAATTTATAATGTGTATTGATTACTTACATTATCTCTAAGCCTTTATGAATTAATATCTTTTGGTTACTTACATTACCACTATTCGTTCGCATATCTCTTCCTCTTACAGCAACCCTATATGGTAGATATGAGAAACTCACTGGACCAAGGCCACACAGCCAGGACATAGAATTAAATTTAACTGGCTCCCAGGCTTTTTCCAATACCTAAGAATGTACTGCCACCCTGCAGGGACCCTTGGTTATCACATGCAGGAACCAGTCTCTTGGTTTTTCAATTTGCCTTTGCCAAAACTGAAAATAAAAACCATCTTTTACATGCAGATTGATTCATAGCTTATGGACTGTTCTTTGATCTTTGAATCAGTATTTCCAAAATATATTCCATAGGATGTTAACATGCATTGAAAAAAGGTTCTGTAGGCAAACAAATGTAATTGCTAGGTCAAATAAGTTCAAATTCTTTACAGTGGGACATCTCAGAGATGTTGATATTTTATTATATACAATGAAGCCCTGAAGATTTTTGGTGGTAGTGAGTATAACTGGCTTCTCAGGCATGCCTGTTCATTGACTTAGATTGGGTCTCTATCACAGTGTCTGTGATGGAGAATTGCATTTGGAGTATTTATTGGTGCATGTCCTAGGGAGTCATACTTGTATGGAAGTGAGGAAAGCAGGATTGGGCAAAGGGAAAAGCTGAGTTGCCACACAGCTACAAATGAATTTTCAGCCAATGCCACTGGAACTCTGCAGCTGGGATAGGACCTACAGAGTGTCCTGGGATTGGACCTACAGAGGGGGTCAGGCCTTTGTGTTCCTGCATCAGTCATTGATGGCTGCTGGCTGTCCCCTCAAGGAAGCGGTTCCCTATAGCTCAGGACCATTCCCAGAGAAGGGTGCTGTTGTGAGCTTCAGCTCTGAAGAGGAGATCTGGGCAGAGCACCCCAGGATATACTACAACTGTGAGACATTTTTTCATGGAACCAATGTGCTACGAAACGCCTTTTGGGAAATGCTTTCTGTATAATTCTACTTAAAATGAGATCAATATGCCAGCCCTCT
This sequence comes from Pteropus medius, assembly GCF_902729225.1. NCBI lineage: Eukaryota > Metazoa > Chordata > Mammalia > Chiroptera > Pteropodidae > Pteropus > Pteropus medius. The sequence continues at coordinate 2,940,677 of NW_024346150.1, read as the reverse complement.
GAGGGAGAAATTGTATTTCGAACTCTAACATTAGTGATCAAAGCAACGCAAACCTGGAATTTGCCTCATTGCTGTTTTAAGAAAATTATTCCTCCTTTAACGTAAGAGGATACCAAGTAGAGTTATGATATGTAAGACAAGAGAAGGACGAGATTCCCCAGCTTGTCTTTATTCGGTTTGCTCACACCTTCCTCATGTCCGGGTTGTCAATAATTCTATGTCAATAATGAGATATGCTGAGCTCCCTTCCCTCCTTCTTGTCTTCCACTTGGGCTCCCATATAGCCTAGATACTTTTTGGACAGATGGATGAAGGAGAGGGGTAATTCTTTATAATTTTCTCAATTTCTGCTAGAGTTTTAGCCAATCTTCATTTTCATCGTATTTTCTGTGGTCATTCTTGGTCATTTCTGTTTTACTTGAAAGTCATCCATATCATCCACGCAAGTTTCCAACAGGGAACCTCAAAAGAGTTTGTCGAAGAGAGTTTAATAAAAGGGTGATTTACAAAATCGTGGGCAGGGTTAGAGGAAATGAACATGGGAAGGTATAATCCACCAGGTAAAAGAGAGGAAGCTGTTATGGGCACCTTGGTGAATAGTTATGGGAGAGGACTTTTGAAGAGGATGGGAGCTGGGGGAACAGTCTCCTTTCATGCTTTCTCATTGGCTGATCCTAAGACTGACTGGAAGGAAGCCAGAAGGTTGACGTGGTCCATAAAGGCCAATCTCCTGGGCACACAGCAGAGAGGAGGAGGTGGAGAAGGATCTGTAGGACAAAGGAAAACTTCTGTCACCCAGGTCTGCATAGAAGGTTGATTTACATAGAGCCGAGTGGGTGCTCTCATCGTTTTTAAAGCTTTTTTTCTGTATCCGTGGTTATTTTCTAATTTGAGTTTGTTTTCTTCTTTTAAAAAATTAGTTTCCTAATGATGTCTCCCTCCCTCCCTGCGTCCCCTCCTCATTGGACCATCTCATTATATCATCCATGTTTCTTAACCTTTGTGTTATATTTTCTATTGTTATTTTTCTGTGTTGTATTTGAAATCTGTCTTGGGTAATCTGCTGTCTGGTCTGCCCATTCACTTTTTAATTTTAATGAAAATGTTTTCTATTTGTGGAAGTTTCATTTGGTTCTTTTTCAGATATTCTTATTCACTTTTCTTGTGTCTAATTCTTTCCTTATTTTCTAATACTTTTAAAATCTTTTTATACTTTAAACGTACTACTTACTTTATAGTTTTTATTACACTGTTTTTCTATTATCTCAGGCCCTCGATTAATTAATCATCTATTGTATCTGCCGACTTTCACTCATAGCAGATTGTTTGCTCAAGCATTTTGTAATTGTTAATGGAGAATTCGTTTCAGAAAAGTTTTTGCTTTATGTTTCTTTGTTAATTTCTTGGCTTTGGCTTGAGTTTCATAACCCATGTGCATAATTAAAATAAAAATTTTAAGCTAGTGCAATATATACACAAAGGAATTTTCTTTTTTGCTCATCTAGAACCATTGTAGACATAGGTTTCTTGGTAATTTTGCTGGGCAATTGGGGCCATTGATGTAATTGGGGTTGCAACTCTTTGAGAGTTCCAACTTTCATAGGAGTCTCAGTTTCAGCTCCCAAACTTCAAGACCCTACAACCTTATAAATTGTTGCTGTATATTTTTAAAAACCAAAACCTAGTCATCCACTCTCTTCCCTTGTCTCCTACAGGACATATAGTATCAACTTTCGCTTACTGTTCTGACTGTCAACATTGTCATCCTGTTAGTTCCTTCACCAAGACTGGAGAGTAAGCTCCTTCCCTGACTTGTAGATTTCCAGACCAGCAGGGCCTAACATAGTGCCTGACACATAATAATAAATAATTAATTAACTTTGTTGAATAAACACATGAATGAATGTATATGAGATGTCATGTCAGACTACTTCATAGAAAGAGAAATGGAATAGTCTCAGTCCTCAAGGCCAGAGAGGAGAGAGACTTGCAAACAAATAGTTCCAATGCGAAGAGCTGCTATAATAAAGGGGCAGGTGAAGCATCATCAGTGTCGAAAAAAAACAAAACTTTGTGGAGATGGTGGCACTTGAGTGGAGCCTTGAAGGATGAGTAGAATTTCGTTTGGTGGTGGAACAGGAGAAAAAGTGTGGCCAGCAAGGAGGAAGGCACGATCAAATGCATGACTGTGTGGAATTAAACAGCATGCTCTGTGAACTGTGGGTCTCCTCTTTGGCTGACGTGTATCTTGTAGCTGGAATGGAAATGCCCGTGGGGATGCCCCTTGCAGACCTTCCAAATCCAGGGAGCATAGTTGACCAAGGGTCCCAGATGCTGCTCTCTGAAATCCACACTGGATTCCACTAAGGCCATATGTGTTTCTCATAGGCTGTTCTCAGCCAGTGGCTGGACGAGGCAAGGATACTAAGCTTGGTCTGTTCTTGGGAGCCATGAAAAACTTCTTTGCTGGCTGACTTTACCTTGATTGGGCTGACATTGCCCCTTGATGGCCTTGCTGCAACTATCTCAGACTCTGCGACAGTCTAGAATGCTCCTACCCAGCACTCCCTCCCACTCTGCTTCACCTGGGGCCAAACCTTCATCACAGTCAGAGTTCTTTCAGCCTTCTCCAACTCCTCCATCTCCTCTTACATAGGTGTTAGCCCCAGTTTACCTTGTCCACTTTTAATCCCCGCATGGTGTCTACTACTTCTTAGTGGACCCAGATTAACACGTGCCATCTGTATCTTCTGCAGGGACGTTATAGAAAAAGAGATGGGACAGATCCATTTTGTCAAGGGCCTTTAATGCTCTTCTCAAGTTTGGGACGCAGGCAGAGGCAGAGGCAGTGAAGATTTTAGAGGAGGGAGAAGTGAGATCTGGCTCGTGTTTTAGGAATGTGATTATGGCAAAAACGGGAAGGGAGGATTTTTCGGAAGTCATTGCAATGACCTAGATGAGTCATCGTGGGACTAAAGCCATGTAGGAAGAGTGGATATGGTGAACTGGAAAAAGTGTGCGACTCTGGTGTAACATGTAACCTTCTCTCAACTTTACGGGAAAGAAGCAACCCTTATGTAAGTTTATTGGAGAAGAGCCTACATGTGAAGTATTACTAGAAAAGTCACTCTGGGCCCCATCTACTGTTATTTTCAGGCATGGCCCGACAAGCACCTGACAAACAACTACAGTTTATGTCTCTGTCACTAGCCTTTTTTGTTCTCAAGAGTAGCTGAAAAGAGAAAGGATCCTTTCCACTTCTTTGTGACTTTCTCTGTTCAGGGTCTCTGGGGAGCTGTCCAGAAGAGAAATCCCCAAAAGGCTCCTTGTGTTGTGTGAACCCTATGAGGTGAGCTGTGGGATGAGGGAGTCCCATGAGGGAGGCAATCTCAGGACTTGTAGGGACAGCACAGAATTTCCATGTTTTAAATTCCAGATTAGAAGCAAGCTCAAGGAATTGTGAGCTGTCTGTCATGACCGGACGTGGGGGCGTCGGGGAGAGGGCCAAGGGGGGAATTATACAAGGGATGTTGGCCGAGCCTGCGACAGTCCCAACTTCCAGTGCAGCTGTTCCCATTGTACCCAGACTAGGGCAGAAGAATGGTGCCCTGGAAAACAGAAGGGCACAAGGGTCCTTAAGAGGCCCCTGGCAATGGGAAATACAAGTGCTGCCATGCCCTGGACTAAACTGTCAACCTTTTAAACTCCCAGTTGAATGGGCAAAGAGGAGGCAGATCAGGTGCTTGGAGGGCGAGTTGGCACATTTACCTCTAGACAGCAATTTGAAGTGAGACATTAGCAGCTTCCTATCTGAACAAACAGGAAGCCGATTAAAAATGCCATTGTCCCTTCCCGCCTGTGCTGACAGAACTGTTAAATGACCAAGTCCACGGAGCTTTGCCAAGTCGAGATCCAGGGAACAAGCAGCTGTCGGTGCCACCTGTGTCTGTCTGAGTCCAGCTAAGAGATTTCCTCTTTGGGGCTCCCCCATTGTGGACCACTGGGTCTTACAGAGTCAAGCACAGGCAGAGGAGGTGAAGGAGAAGGGAGGGAAGGGAGAGCAGTTCCCAGCCCTCACTGGCTGAATGCAGCAGCTCTTTCGGCGGCTTCCTCCTGTGTTTCAGCAACAATCAGGAATTTGTTTCTGCACCCTCTTCCACCCCCACATCCCCAACCTCTGAAATGTTCTGGCTGGGAATCAAATCCAATATGAAACACCTGCCTTCCACTGCTGTACCACAAACACAATACACCACATGCCAGTGGCAACAGAGAGAAAAGAGGCCCATTAAAGAAAAGTTCCTGACATTATTAAGAAGTGTAACCCTGCCTTTGCGCATGCTCTCTCTCTCATTCTCTCTCTCTCTCTCTCTCTCTCTCTCACGCACGCACACACGCATGCACGCACACACACACACTCTGCTTAGGCTTCTAAAGCTTTGCAAATGTCCCTGGCTACTTTACTGTCAATCAAATACTGAATAAGAGAGATAGCCCTCTTCTTGGAGGCCATGGACTCTATATATAAACAGATGTGTATGTGCGGCTGTGTGTGTATGTCTGTGTGTGTGTGTATGTAGGTGTGTATGTGTATGTTGGTATGTGTGTGTGGTGGGGTGTGTCTAGTGGTCATCAGGGACAAGTCCCGGGAGGGTCACTGGTCTGGGCTAAGGAGGGGCAGTGATTAGGAACATCAGATGCTTAGATGGAGCTCTGCTCACAGTTGAAATGGAGGCTGCTGGAAGGCTTTTCCAGGCCTGTGTGTGTGCTCTGCCAACTGTGCTGCACGGTCAATGACGTGTGGTGCTCCTGGAAGAGTAGAGAAGCCTTGGGACCTCATGGGTAGCATCTTGGTGTGACAGTGCTTCCCTGGCTGCAGGACGACAGTCCACACCCTGGCATTTTCACTGTCACACACACAGGCCTGAAACATTGGGCCGCTATGTCCAAGCCATGCTAGCCAGCAGGCTCAGGTCTGTCTGTCTGTCAGCTTGGCCTCTCCAGCTCCATTAGTGTGGGTGGCTCCCTGCCAAGCCTGCCTGCCCCCCCAGCCCAGCCTGGCGATCCCAGACAGTAGGGCTCTGTGAGTCGTTCTCCTGTGGGCAGCTGGATATTTTTCTATAGAGGGGACTCGTCATTAGAGGACCCAGAGGATGAGGGGTGGCACCTTAAGCTGTTTTCTTTTCTCTTTGGCCCCTATTTACTGATCCTCTTGAAGCAGCACGGCCACCAGCCGGTACCCACAGTTCACTTGTCCTGGTGAAGGCAGCTTGACAGCTGCATAAATCACATGGAGATACCACTAATAGGTTGCTGCTTGGGACTGTACCAGACCACCCAAGCGCAGCTCCAGGCGGCCCTCTGAGGCCTACACACAAATACGGTAATGCAAATCACTTAACCCTTTATTACTCTCCAACACGCTGAAACAAATGGGCTCTGAAGGTCCTCTCCTGCTCCCATTCCCCTAGACCAGCCTCTCCTATTTCTCAATTCTCCTCCCCGCCGACTTCGACTTTTTACACACATTCCTCCGCACTCCACTCTCTCCAGGTTTCAGCTGAGCTTTTGTGCACCCAGCAAGTGAAGAAAGGACCAAGGCCTTGCTAGGGCTTTTGGCTGAGATGGGATGGCATTGACATGGGATGGTGAGAGTGAGGGAGGGACAGTGGGTTAGGGGCAGGAAAAGTAGGCAGAGAGTGCAAGCTGAGCACACAGGATTCTGGCCAATGCAACTTATACTTCTTGGACTCGGGGTGGTTTCCACACAGTCTGGTGACAGACATCCCAGGCCTCTATCCTAGATGCGGAGGGAAGATGATGATGCAGTAAAGTTGTAGAGAGAAAACTATGCCTGGTTTCCCCACCTGGTGGAAAACCAGAGAGAGGGTTTTTATTTCAGCCACATTCTCAAGTGCTGTCAATGATGCATGCTCTCACACTGTGCAAGGTGCCAGGGACACCAAAGAGAATGAGACAGTGTCCTGCTCTCTGAAGTTCACACTCCTACATAACTTGATGTGGCAAGGCCTTCCTTGAGCTGGCCTTCCCATTAGGATCTGTCCTCCTGTCCCTTTGCTGATTCTTCTGCAGCCCAGCTAGCTAGCCTCTATCCGCTCCAAAGCCCAGACTGCTCCTCATCCTCCTTGGGGCCTTTGCATTATTTTGCTATTTCTTTTCTTAGGAAATCTAAGAAAAGGTATGGCTTCCTCCCTTACATCCTTTAAGTCTTTGTCCAAATGCCATCTTCTCAGACAAGCCTTTCCTAACTACCCAATTTAGCAACTAACTCCTGATATAGCACTCCCTACTCCTCTTCCTTGCTTTATTTTCCTTTAAAGCACTTAACTACTTTCAAGTATGCCATATAATTTCCTTCTTTATTTTGTTTATCGTGTGCCTTCCCCTACTAGAGTGGTAATTCTTTGGGAGTAAGAACTTTTTATTTAGCTCACTGATGTATCCTAGATGACTAGAGTATTGCTTTCACATAAGTGCTCGATAGATTTTTGTTGAGTGATTAAATACTATAATGGAGGAATGTGCAATGAACTACGGGGACCTGGTGGAAATGGTGATGTATTAACCTACATCCCTAGGGAGTGAGAAGGGGGTTGTGAGGCCCAAGTTTATCAGCCTGGGGATCAATCTTCCTGTCGGAGAAGTTGGAAGTCGTAAAGAAATTGAGATTCACTTCCTGTTTGTCATCTTTCAACATTACATCGCTAAGAAATATTTATCTACTTTTCCCTGAAACTAGTTAATTTAATAATTTGTTTGTGGTAGGCTCAATAATGGTCACCAGAGATGTTTGTGCACTAATCCCCAGATGTGATTAAGTTCAGGATTTTAAGATGAGGCGATTATCTTGGCTCCTCTGGGCCCAATGTAATCACAGCGTTCTTATAAGAGGGAGACAGGAGGATCAGAGAGAGATGGAGTTGTGACCATGGAAGCAGAGGATGTAGCCATGTTGGGCCATAAGCCAAGGAATGCAGGAAGCTTCTAGAAGCTGGAAAGCGCAAGAAAATAGATTATCCCCTAGAGCCTCCAGAAGGAATTCAGCCCACTGACACCTTAATGTTAGTTAGCCTGGTGAAACTGATTTTGGACTTCCGACCTCCAAAACTGTAAGATAAATTTGTATTATTTTAAGCCACAAAGTTTGTTGTAATTTGGTATAGCACTGATAGGAAACTAATGAAATATCTTGTTTATAACTTTGAACACTTTTTCCCCACATTCCTAATCTCATTTTGGGCTTTTGCTCTGCTGATATTATTCCTTGAAGTGGGCACCTCTCATGCATCTTCTTTTCCATCTTAGCTCATGACCTTCTCAAAGTGGACCTCATCCGAGAGTTCTTGGTCCAATTCCTAAGTGATGCGCATTTTTAAAAAAGGAGTTTTCCCCACCTCTTTTTTGTTGAGATCATTTGAGTGTGCACAATCCACATAGTTTCCCATGTGTTAATTTTATAAGTGCTTTCCAGCCCTCTTGAAGTGCTCTGGTATAGGTTGGCTCTTCTGTCTCTGAAATATCTCTGCTGGGATGGATACTCTGCTCTATTTCATACCCTCAAAAACTGAAGCCTGATAACAACCCTTCGGCCCATGTCCTAGCTGTTCCAGTTCTTTGCTACCAACAAATGAGGGATGGGCTGGGGTAGGAGTTAGAATTCTGGTCACCCATCTGAGCAGATATATGTGGTGGCTCACCTCCTTTCAACACCCTCCTCCTCCTTCTCTGTCTTTGTCAGGTACCTCTGGATGAAAGGCTCTTGGTCAAAGTGATAGGACAGAGAACTTTTCCTAAAATGATCTCCTTCAGGTTTTTCATCAAAATACTGGAAAACAGCACTCAAAGGTCATTTATTTATCCATCCAACATGCATTTGTTGAATATCTGCCATGCACAGTGCTTTGTGCTCACCAATAGGAAATATGAAGAATTAGATGCACACCCCCCCACCCCGCCACAATTATGTGCAGATGACATTCCTGTGGTACTACAAGAGTATTTACAGACTTGAATGTGATTGTCAAGAAAATGTCAGTAAATCTCAAGAAAGGAGATGTATTTGCTTTGTTCTTTGGAAAAGTTGGTTGTCAACATCTTTTCTTTTTAGTCTTTATCTCTCAGAATGCTAGGCGAACCTTACTGCAGCTGGAGTAGCTTGGGTGGTTTCAGGGTATTGAAAGAACGAGAAATATGGCACTTAAGCTAGAAATGGATTATGGTACTTCAAATTGGTAAATTCAAATTTAATGGGGCATCCTGTATTTTATCTGGTAGCCTAACATGTTTAGCATCTATTGAGTTTGGCACTTGGAAGGGTTGCCAGATTTAGCAAACAAAAGTACAGGACACCCAAATATGTGATATTTTGGTCATACTTATACTGAAACATTGAAACATTATTTTGGTCATATTTATACTGAAATTCACATTAACTAGACATCCTGAATTGTATATGGCAACTCAAATTCTTGAGGAAGTGGTTCACTGTGTATGAGAGCAGATTACCCATGAAAGTTTCAGGGGCAGTAATAAAGATTCCTGTCTGAAGTTCTGTCAATGCATCACCTTGGAAAAGACAAGCATCCCTGGAATGGGATGCTTTCTATTCTGGGGTCAGGTAAGGGAGTCCAGCTTGCTCCCCGATTTATAGAGGGTGTGAGACTTCCACAGTTCTTAGACAGCTTTGCTGAAGAGTGACTATTGAGATCAGTGACTAAATCAGATCTACTTTTATTCTTTTGGAATAGAGTTATTCTGTCTCAGCTTCTCATCACCACCTTGCACTCTGCTCTTGACTTATTAAGTGGAGCCCAGACCACTTCATCATTAAAGATCTATAGCTCAGGGTTTCTGAACCAAACAGGATTGAAACAAGAGTGAGGAAGAGAGGAAGGAAATGGCTTATTTTTTTGACCTCTTTTTCCAATTGTTAATTAATATTTTGCTTTGTTAATGATAAGACAGAAAAAAGTAGACAGGAGGGGTCTGGCTGGGGGCTCTACACTATCTTTAGCCGTTTAACTTTTGGTTTAATTCCTCCTTTTTAAACTTTATTTACCCTCCCCCACCCTGCTCTCTTGCAAAATACTTTTAAAAGAACATTAACAGGAGGAAGATTAAGGATTTTGTTTTCTTTTCATTCTTTTTGATTTATGTCCCTTTGTCTTGAAAGCTCTCATAATCTCCCACATCTTTAGAGCCAGTTCCCTGCTGACAGGGTGAAGGCAGCAAAAACTCCCCCTGCTTTGAGATAAACCACCCCAAGCTGGATCATTAGCTACACAAACTTTCTCCCTTGAGCCTTCTCTTAAATGTTTGGAACTCTAGAACTTCTTCCTTGACAATGAGGGAAAGCAAATATCACAGGTTGTGTCTTTAGAAACATGTAACCAGAGCTTTTTATTATCTCTGGTGGGAGTAAGACCTTGAACTGCATTGGTCCGGTAACTCTTTTACTGCAGCAGACATTTATTGAGCTGCTACTACATGCCACTGGCTAGGGTTATAGGAGAGGCAAAGATAAATATGATGAGGTTGTGGCTACAGGAGCTTGCTCGTAAAATAATTGGGTGCAAATACAATCTTCTAAGTCTCCACAATACACTAACTCAAATAACCCTGCTAAACACTCTTCCAGCAGCCTGTATCTTCCTAGCACTACACATTAAAAAATACATTTATACATTTTGTTCTGTAATGATTAGTGTCTTGCTCTCTCACTAGTTTCTAAGCTCTGTGAGCTCCAGGATGGGAGGGGCTGGGTCTATTTTGGTTATTGTTATATTCTCAGCCTCAGGCACATTCTATGCATTCATTAAATATCAGCTGAATGAATGATTAAACAAACCATAATATGCAACAATTTTGTGTATCCGTCACACATGAAGAGTGATGTGAGCAGAGAGAAGGAAGTGACTCATTCAGGAAAGGCTTTGACAAGGTAACAACCTAATGGAGGACTGATGCTGGAACTGGTCCCTGAGCATCCTGACAGCAGAGGCCATAGAGTTCCAGTCCTTGCACTGTCTGAAAGCCTTTGTTTCAAGTAGGTTCTAATGCTCTGTGATTTCTATGGTCTTTACTCTTCTCTGATCTATAGTTTCATGCCAGCTTCTTTCTGATCTTTGCACTTCTAAGCTCTGTTCGCTCTGCCGTGGTGGATAGAACCTCTCTGTAGACATACTAAGCGTTTTATGCGTGCTCTTGATATCTTCCATGAATTATAAATGGGTCCTGATGGTTTTTAAAATGTATGTCTGAAATGCATGGGAAATCCATCTATAACTCAAATCCCAGGGCTTAGTTCACAGTCTTTCCACTTGGGGTTGGTCTCACTCCTTAGACATTAACCTCAGTTAAACCTACTGTCGGCATCCTCCAGGCTCTTTACAGGTCCAAGTACAGAGAACCACCAGGAAGACTAGCTATGCAGTGCCTGATGAACGGCATTTTTCATGATCAGAACAAGATGATGTAGTTTCAAGTGTCAGGGACCCTTGAAACGGGAAGGCGTCTTAGAGGCCATTTTGTTCAACCTCTTTGGGAAGAGGAGGCCCAGAGACAAGAAATAATCTGCCCAAGGTCACAGTGCTAATCATTGCCTGTGGGGAGTGCTGGACACTGGAAAATGATTGGGTGAGTTATGGCAACTCAGGGTTCCATTCTAGGGGTAAAACTTTCTCAGCTTTGCTCTGTATGAAAATTAACTATGCTGAGGCAAGTCCCACTGGGACATTATGACTGTATGATGCACCCTCTTCAAGCATCTCTCCAATCTATGCACCCTCTTCAAGCATCTCTCCAATCATTGCCTCTTCCTCTTCTGTGTCTAATTTCCCTCTGCCTCCCTCTTGTAAGGGCATTCATGATGGCATTTAGGGTGTATCGTTGTCAGCCCGAGCTGCTATAACAAATACCATAGACTGAGGGCTTAACCAATAGATATTTCCCACAGTTCTGGAGGCTGGAAGTTCAAGATCAGGGTGCCAACATGGTTGTGTTCTTGGTGAGAGCTCTATTTCTGGCTTGTAGATGGCTGCCTTCTTACCATATTCTCACATGCTAGAGAATGAGCTCTGATTTCTTCCTCTTCTTATAAGGGCACTAATCATTAAGGGGCCCCACCCTCATCGAAACCAAATAAACTCTCAAAGACCCCATCTCCTAATACCATTTAATTGAGGGTTAGGGTTTTAACATATCAATTTTTGTGTGGGGGAGAACATAAACATTCAGTCCATGGCAGGGCCCACTAGATAGTCCAGGATTATCCTCTCATCTCAAGACCTTTAACTTAATCATATTTTCAAAAACTTTACCATATAAGGTACCATTCAAATGTTCCAGGGATTAGGACATGGATGTATCTTTCGGAGCCATTATCAGGCTACCATAGTATATTTAGACTCTAGACCAGTGGTTCTCCAATGAGGTCCTTGGACTAGCAGCATCATCATCTGGAAGTTTATGAGAAATGCAAATTCTTAGTAGCCCCGGAACTACTCAACCAAGAACTCTAGGAGTTGGAGCCCAGCAATCTGTGTTTGCACAAGGCCTCCAGGGGATTCTGATGCACACTGAAGTTTGATGACCATTGCCCTAATCCAGTATCCTTTTCTCAACACTGTGGTGCTTTGTTTAAAGTACTCCGTTATATTTTCATTCATAGTTCACTCAAAGATTCCTAGATATCTTCCCAACTTGGTCTCCACTTCCACGCCATTTCTGATGGGTAGGTGAAAGCCTGAACTGTTTTGTGTGGAAGAAATAGTACCAGGATTGATTAGCAAGGTCTGTCACAGCAGGAGAGTGACAGTGATACCATTGGCATCATCCCTAACTTAGCCTATAGCTCTCTGGGGTAATTCGTGATTTAAAAAAATCGCATTTCACATTTTCTTTATGATGATGTTATTAAGGGGGAAACTTAAATTGTCCTTGGTTTGTACTATTTTACGTTGTGTTTGCAAGCTTTGTAATTTTAGGAGAGATCCTACTTTGTATTAACCACAAATATCTTCATGAGTAAAACCAAAACAAAATAACAGAAAGAACTTACTGTTTGTTTGTTTGTTTTTGAAACCAAAGCTGCAAATGACTCTGTGTTGATGGAGAGCTCTGTATTTTTATTTGGCAACTAGACCTGGAAGGCCAGGGCTAGGATTTATTCCCTTCCCAGGACGCTCCCCTAGGGCCCTACTCCATGCCCACAGAGTACTCTGTGGTTACTTTTCATAAGCTGCCATAATTTTCAAAGCCCAAAGGGCTCATAATCAGATTTGGGAAAGCTGCTCCATTTGTAAGCATCTGAGGCTGGCTTTCATGATGTTGTTCCCTGAAGGGAGCGATGAGTGACAGCAAAGACGTCCTTTTTTTTCTCACTTGGGGATAATCCTTTGTTTAGCAGGTCTTTATTGTCGTGGAGGAAGTTTACTTAGCTTCTGATCCCACTGAACTGATTCAGCAACTACACCAACACCCGCACCCCACCCAGCACCTCTGCACAGATGGGGCCGTATTCTGAAAAGAGGCACAAGAGAAGGGCAAGCACATTGGTACACATTTATGTTTTTAGGCAGATCTTTATCTCTTCAGGCCTGTGGGTTTTGTCCCTCCACCTGAAACCTCAGCATCCCTCAAATGGGAACTGTTTTCAGCTAGGGTTATAGCAAAATGTATCCTCTTGCAAGGATAATGCCTTGTCCTCCAGGGAAATCGCTCCATTGTGTTTTTACCACCACTTCTCTGCCTCGAGAAAAGCCCAAACATCTAAAATACAGGTTCTAAATCACACGCAGTTTTTCAATACCAATCAAGGGAGTCTTCAACAAGGCTCCTCTTTCGATTACTTTCCTTTTCACAGTGTGTTTTTCCTTAGTCTTCTTTAAGGATTTTTTTTTTTTCAATTCAATCAGATTAAGACTCACTCAGTCCTATTGCTTAACTGTTATTTTAGTTCTCATTCTTAACCACTTCTTCATCAATTTTTAATGTCAAGTCCCTTGATTCTTGTCAAGAAGCATGCTTTCACAAAAGAAGACAATTTTTCTGACCCCTCAATACTTTATAAGAAAATAATCATATTAATTATAGCTAACACCATGCCTTACACTCTTCTAAGAGTTTTCCATGGAGAACTCCTTTAATCTTTACAACAACCCTATGGGTAATAAACTGCAATTTAAATATGAGGATGCTGACTCAGAGGTTAAGTAACTTGCCCAAGGTCACACAAAATGCTTCATTTTTCCTATTATGCTTAGCAGGTTGCCCTAAGGTAATCATAGTCTTTTGTATGACAAGAAGGATCATACTTCTAGGAGGAGGCTGTTTAGGGATAGTAGATCAATCTTTGGTCCTGAAAGAAGGCTTTCTCATTGTGATGTTTATTGCTAGCCAGGCCATGTGGGTTTTGAATCCTTGGGCCTTATTAAATACTAAGCTCCAAACAGCTGAGTTAACTGGCCAGTGAAAGGTCACATATTTGCAAAAAAGAAAACAACTATCTTGGCCTCCAACTAGAATGAGTTTCATCATCCAAATCCTCTTTCTCATTTCATGGCTCCATAACTCAAATAACATTTTTCCCTGATTAGCAAAGTCATCCACCTCACCCCAATCATTCTGGGCAGAGACCCTTTTTAACTGCAGTTTTGCTCCATTGACTTCTAAGATGCTACTCATACTGGTTTCTTTACATCTGTCACAAGTGTATGCTTCTCTAATATAGGCAAATGTCTTAATAACTGATGGATTTTTAAAGAGTTTATCTAGGTTTTTAGATTCTTAGAGACTCAACTCACAAATAAAATATAGGATTGATTTAATCTCAAATGTATTTCTAGACTTGAAGATTTTTTCACTTTAATTTTAAAAGGAAAAAAATCACCATATTTGTCATTCCAGTAACTTTGTACAAACTGTGATTGAAGATCATAATCGGATGTTAAATTATTTTTCTTTTTTGCCTTGAAATCCTCAGTGTCTCACAGAGAGGAGTGTGACTCACCCACCCCTATAGAAGGTATTTTGACCTTCCTGGTCCCTCACCTCGAAGATGTTTGTGAGATCATAGGTGGGCTGAGCCTCTGGGGATGCACTCCCCAAGCACTGTAAGAGCAAATACTGTTGCATATTCTATTATGTCATCATTTGACATATTTCTGACTACAGAAAGAAAGCGGAGAGAACTCATAATTTCCTGTAAAGGGAATGGTGCTGGATTTGGGATATAGTCATCAAGTGTGAGAACATCTGTAGGTATCCATCAGTACTTTCCTGAATAGTGCTTTATAAACAATTAAGTCCATTTCCAAAGAATTTGACTGTATTAACAGAATAGAACTAGATCTGAGGAATAAACTACTGACTGCAATTAACTAATGGTTATTTCTGTAATCAAAAATCTTGTCTCTTGAGAAGTACTTATAGAATTAGGAAGTTGGAGGTCAGTTTCTTAAGTTTTATTTAAAAAATTAGATATAATTTTGAAAATTCTTGCTTAAGTTTAAGGAGACAAAGCTTATTCCTTTTAGTCTCTAAGTGACCAAAACACTGGAGAAGAACACAATATTTTTCCTAAATAGACAGTCCATGAAAGGTAGGACATGATTTGTAGTCAAGTCCACCAGGGACCTAAACTTGAAGGCAGGAATCACCAGCAAATCAATGAATAGTGTTTCGCATTAATTTTTCCCTTTTCTCCTTAGGAAGAGGAGAGCTACTTGCTTAGTTGTTTTAAGTAAACAATGCTTCCGTAAGGAACAGAAATAAAAATCATTTTCATTCCAGCAGTCAGTTTCTTTCATCCCTGTTTTCAGAATGAGCAGGCCTGTTTGAACCCTTTATTCCAAAGGTGTATGTTGCCATTTCTTTGCTGAGTAGGGAATTATAAATATCTGATTTGAATTATATATCCAGAGTCCTACAAGTATGTGAGTTCTGGATTTAGCTGAGTACCTGTCAGTCACAATGCTGCCATGTGGCTTATTCTAGCAGTGGTTCTCTTTCCTCTCTCCCAATATACAGATGCTTGCTTTTCAATTAGAACTTGATGTGTCTCCAGCAGGTTACCAAAATAAACTATTAGTGAGCTCATAGAAAAATATTGCCCAGGTGCTCTAGCAAGCAGGGGTCATGATCTTTAGCCTTCTCTCCTACTTATCTTCTCTTCATTCTCAATAAAGACTTCTCTAAATGAAGCGATTGCCTTTAAGTGTCCTTAGGAATTTGAACAGATTGAAACTGCCTGAAGCCATGGGGTTTACTGAATGGCTTTAAAAAATAGACATTTCAAAGATCAAGGGAGGGAGTCGAGGAGAGAGACTGCTTTCAAAGTGGCTCCACAGTTTCTTGGTTAACATTAGGCAATAGATATATATTTTAGGGCTACTAATGCTCAGCAGTTGGCTTGGCAGCCTACTGCAGATGCCATTTGTGTGTGTGTGTGTGTTTACAACCCTGTCATTTAAAAGCATTTTATATATATGAAAGTATGTTCCTCTGTATACACATTGCATGCATTTTTCAGTTATATTCATGTCCTCGCATACCAACATACGATATATATTAAAACACATATAGAAATAGAAAAATTTTAAAGGATGAAGTGAATGGAAGTTCTATTATTTCCTTACTATATGCCATTGGGCACCCCTGGGGTATGCTTACCCTGCTTTGTGATCCACTGCTCTGGAGAACAAAGTGAAATATACCGCCCTTGAATAACCCACAGTCTAGGCAGGACCCTTGTGTGTGGAGCAGAAGGAGCATTGAACTGGTTGCTGGTACACAAGGGTTTTGAGCTTTCTTTCTAAGTAGCTCAGAGCTGCCACTTCAGTTTCTTTATATTCTAGTTTTATCGAATGAACACAACAGGCTTGAATTTACTTATTTTACTCTGAGGCTTTGGCCTTGGGGAAAAATGACTGAGACCTGGGGAAGCCAGAGAAGGTATTGCAGAGGAACTGTTGGAAATGGGTGGGATTCAGATAATCAGAAGAAAGGAGGGAATTCCCCACTAAAGTGGAGGCAGCTCCAGCAAAGGGCTGACCAGGAATGAGGGTGGCAGGAATGGGAAATTGTGAAGCAGCAAAGGTGGGGGCTGGTGAGAAATATCTTTGGGCCAGATTTTGGAGCCCTTAAAGGGAAGCAAAGAAGTTCAGCTTGATGCTCTAGATGAAAATAAGTTACTCAAATAATAGGATAATTGTATATATATATTTTAGGAATATTCACATAGTAGTGGTATATAGGATGAATTGAAAGGGGTAAAGAATCTGAAAATAATGTTGTGGCCTGGAAGGCTGGTGCATTTGTTCATTTATTCATTCACTTAATCAGCCTTTCAGCACTGAACATATGATTATAGTATGTTTAAAGTATGTCAGGGTTATAAGTAGGAACAAAAGAGTCATGATTTTTGCCTTCATGGAGCTTTTAGAATTGAGTGAGGGACACACACACACATAGACATTGATATTTAATTAAAAAATGTGATAAACACTCTAAAAATGAAAAGATTGGTCATAAGGATAAGAATAAATTTATTACAGTTCATGTGAAGGACGAGAAACAGTTCATTTAACAGAGAGAGCTAAGGAATAATAACATGGTTTGCAGGCTGGTTAAGGAGAAAGACTGATGTATTGGAAGAGTCAAAGATAACCCCAAGGTATCTAGCCTGGACAAACTGTTCTGTCAAACTCCTCACATTTTGGATTTTGCTGATTGCATCCTCTGGTGTTGTTTTTTATGTTCTTCTAGTCCCTGTATTTCCTGTAAACCATCAGTTTTAATGTGGAAGCTTGATTAAATTCAGGTTCAATTTTATGGCTAGATTATATCATAGGTGGGGCCTTGTCCTTCCCATCACCTCATCTCAGAAGGTAACTACTCTTTGATGGCCTTTCTTTTTTGTGATGTTAATGTTGATCAGTAACTTTAGGTGTTGTCAGCCTGACTCATCCATTACACAGTTACTTGTTGGTCTTTCACCTAATGGTTTTAGCAACCATTGATGATTAAAGGCTGTCAAATGGTGGTTTTCTAATTAGATGATTCCTTCTATATTTTTTGGCTGCAATTCCCTCATCGACTATTTGGTTGTCCTGCAAAATAGACTGAACAGGAAGGGTAAAATAAATGCTTGATCATTTCTCTTTATTTACCAGTTTTCAGAATTATGAATTTGTTCCCTAGCATCCTCCAGAGTGACCAATGTTTACTGATTGCTATTTTTAATACCATAACGAATTTGTGAGTTTTTAAAATAATGGATATATTTCCATCCATTGCAGTTGTAGGGGAAGAGAAAATTTTCCTCTGCCCTGTTAAGTTCTGTGAATAGGGTCCATGAATCAAACTGATACAAGACAGATTAATGGGAGAAAAGGTTTATTATATGTGCATATGGGGTCCTCAAAGGAAAGGAAGTGAAGGTCCAAATAGACAGACGCGTGGGCTTATATATCATCTTAACAAAAGGCAATAAATTTGGGGGGAATTGACAAGACAAAGGAGAAGAGGCTTGGGCTTCCTGGGGTGGTAAATTATAGGAAGGTAAATATATGAGGGAAATTTAATGAAAGGTAAGTGTTATTTTAATGAAAGAAAGATTCGTTTGTGTTCTTCCCTTCATTGTGTCAGAGAGAAGGACATCTTCACAAAGGGAAATTTTCGTCCTGCCTTTATGCAAATAGGGGATGGTAGAGAGCCTTTTCTGCATCTGCTATTTCTCATTCACCTTCAGATCAAAATAATCCTTATGCAAAAGTGGCATATTGGGAGTGGCATATACTAATTCCCTTCATAGTCATTATTCTTTTTGGTGCTCAAATTATTTCATCTTTGGCAAGTAGGAGCCGCTTGAAGTTGGTTCTTGTTTCCTTTGAAACAACTGAGTAGTCTCAATAACTTCTTGGATCTCTGATGTGACAGAGGTTCTAGGCTCCTCTTGTGCATTTCTTGTGTTAGACATATAATGAGTCATTTCTCCAATGAGCACTGGTTCCTTCTAGTGAAAAATGGTATTTGGAAACCAACATATGAGCACAACAAAAATATGTAATAGAGCTTGATTCCGTCATTTGAACAACAACGGGTCAGATCAGGGCATGCAAAAAAAAAAAAAAAAAAAAAAAAAAAAAAAAAAAAAAAAAAAAAAAAAAAAAAAGAAAGAAAGAAAGAAAGAAAAAAAACAAAACTTCAAAGAAATCCTGTATATATAAACTTATAAACCTAACAGTGGTTTGGCATATTGAACTTCCTCTATAGACTGTCTAGACAGCTAATGAAATACCGTTGAGGTATGGTACACATAAAGATATGTTATTAATTTACGACCGCCCTTTACATGCCGGAATCCCTATAGGTATGTTGTGAATCTTTTCTCATGGGTTGCAGTGATGAACGACTTTCTACAAGAAAATCTTCATTAGAACTTATAAACTCTGCTGTGGTATGAATGTTTGTGTCTCCCCACTCCCCCAAATTTATATGTTGGGAACCTAATGCTCAAGGGGATGGTATTAGGAGGTGGGAACTTTGGGATCATGAGGATAGAGCCCTCATGAATGAGATTAGTCCATTTATAGAAGAGACCCCAAGAGCTAGTTTACGCCTTCCTGTGTGAGGACACAGTGAGAAATAGGCAGTCTGCAACCTGGAAGAGGGCTCTCACCAGAATCCGATCATGTTGGCACTCCGATCTTAGACTTCTAGGCTCCAGGACTGAGAGAAATCAATTTCTGTTGTTTACAAGTCTGTGGCATTTTGTTATAGCAAACTGAACAGACTAAAACAAGCCCCAAACTGCCTCATGTGCTATTGTAGATCATAAGATAATACAGAAAACATTTGGCATATTAGAAGGAATTATTGGTTAGGGATTTTTTTTTTTTCATTTTTCACAATGTTCCTTAAAGATGTTATAATGCTGCTTCTTTTTTCTTTTTTATTTAAATCACACAATTATAGAAACTCTAAACAAACAGAAAAATCTCAAGTGCTAGAAGAACGAGATCTGTTGATTCCATTGAAACTCGTGTTACCTCATGCAAAGAGAGGCAAATACCACCAAGGAGTTTTTAGAGGGATTTGACCCTATGCAGCATGGGAGCTGGCTAAATGGTCTTTATATTTGATGTTGGAGCTTGACTGATGTTGGAGAAGTCAGAAGGGATGGTAGATGAAAGTGGAGGAGAACAAAGACAAGCTGAGACCACACAGATAGGAGCTAGAAACCATGAGGATGAACTGGAACCCTTATCAGTCTCTACCACTTTCAGCCTCAATAATGTGGGTGACCTTGAGCAGAGCATGCACATGGCTCAGGAGCTGGAGAAGGTGAAGGAGAATCTGGGGACAATGGAGCAGCTGAGGCCTGGCTGCTGCCCTATGTTGATGAGGTGAGCTGCAGTAGAGCCTGATTCCAATGAACCGACATTTTGAGTGTAGTAATAATAATAAGACTGCTCCTTCACTTCCACCTTTCGAATCTTAAAACTTTTGCAGCCCACCTTTGTTGATTCTGTTTAGTCTTTATCTTCATCACATGGGCATGATGCCATGTTTCCTTCTTGTTTCCATTTTAGTTAGGCATTACAGCTGTATCACTGTCTCTAGCAAATATGAAATATTATTCCTTTACTCTCTCATTACAACAAAGTTGCATAATGAGGTCTTTCCTGTAGAGTCACCATTTTGCTACAAGTGGGGGAGAACTGAAGTAATAAATTATAGTTTTAGCAAAAACACATTTCTCCACCAGGGTGAGGATATGTGGTTGCAACACTCCCTAGAATGAATTAAAACCCAAAGCTAAAATGCCTGTGTCAAAGTACCAGAAAATGGATCTGCCCGTGAGCTCACTGGAGATGGTGAAATCAGCAGATATAGTTTATTGCTGATGCTGAATGACATACAAGAAACACACTATCTCATAAAGACGATGTGGAATTTCAAACATTCTTCCAGGTTTTGTAGTTGAGCATAGCAACAATTAAGGTAATCTAATTAGGAATTTACAATACTCCTTAATTCATGTCTCGGTGGTGGCTTTTGCAGAAGAAATCTGACAGCTCTTAAAGGAGGTTCCAAATTCATCAGAAGGCGACCTCTATTCACTGGTTCACTTCTGATTCTTAATCTCCTCTCTGGGAGCAATTTCCACACTACTGAAAAGCTGACTTCTGTTCTGCCCTAACTAGTTCTGTGATCGTACTCATAGTCTCTGGAGCCCCACCTGCCACATCTTGAAATGACAGGGTTGGACGTGGATGATTCCTAATGCTTCTAATGGCTTTAACGATATGTGTGACTATGACAGATTAAATGACCACTTTCCCGTAACCATCAGGTTTCTCTCTCCATGCTGCTGGAAGACAAATTTATGACCCCATGTGACGTATAATTAGCACTAAGCTTATTTCTGGCTCCATTTAATACATACCTTTGTTTTCTCTTTATTTTTTTTCTCTCATCCAATTCTCTTTCATGGCCTTCCATTGTACTCTATATTATCTTTGCGAGCCATCTTAAATATACTTTGGAAAACAGCAGAGTATAAATGCACATTTATTTCTATTTCATGATACAGAATTAGCAATACGGGATTATAATTAGGAAAATCATTTCTCAGCCATTGAATGTGGAAAATGGATTTCCATTATTTGAGGACTTCAGTTAGTTGAGTTGTAAGTGCTGTTGTGGGGAAGACATTTCAATATGTGCATAGGCACAGATACATCAAAGAAAGTGGTGGGTTCTGCTTTATCTGTCCGTTCCTTTATATAAGTCCTTGGCTCTAGCCTGATTTCTCTACTTTCTACAAACATGCTAAGCTCATTTCCAACTTCAGATCTTTACTACTTGCTCTTCTATTTCTATCAACTCCTTCTATTTCTTCCTCCCTAAATCACAAGACTTCTCATCCCTTACACATGCATATATTATCTATCCTTCAAGGCTCATTCCCAACCTTACTCCTCCACTGACCATCTCTTCCCTCCCCAGTGCATGTTGGGTAATCTGCATTGTGGAATAGAGTATTTCAGTTTGTATTATACTATGCTTTTTTTTTTTTTTAAGTACAGTATTTAATATTTTAAGGCTTCAAAAGCTAAGTTTGATGCAGCTTTACTTCTGGATATGCTAGAGTTTCTATCACAAAAAGTTGGAGCTCAAAAATCCTCTTTACTTGATCAATAGAAATAATGAAAACAATGTAAAAGAAGGCAAAAGGATCCAAGAGTCTAAAAGTATTTTGACAGGGAGGAAAAAGTAGAGCAGGAGTTGATTCAGTGGTCATTGAGAGTCCCAATGTTTTCACTGAAAATATGAACTCAGCCACGTAAAAGTGGCTAATAGGTTTGTTTTTGCATGTCACCTAGTTTTCTGTGACTGGCAGGTATAGCATGAAATGTGACTGTTCTGCAAACCATGGCTAATTCTAGAAATGCTTGTTGTGGCTTGAGGTTAAGTGTCATACTTGAGCTCACACATCTTTTATGACTTCTCCCAGTCCTGTAGGTGAAATGCTAGGCAGCATGGCGATTACCAAATTTACCTGCCTCATTGTTCTCTGGGTAGCTCAGTTCTGTGAGCAGAACCCAGGCCCATCACATCCACCACCCTAGACAAGACCCACAGAGCTGGATGCAGCACGTAACCCAGGAAATAAATTATGAATCATGAATCAAACCTTCCGAGGCAAAGAAGGCCCAAACCACCCAAAAAGAGTTTTTATTTACGCATTAACTGTTTTGATATTTTTGTTGCCAGGCAGATAGTTATGGGAAGTAGTTTTGGAAACAAATGTCAGAATCCGTGGCTTTTTGCCAATATAGTCTGACACTTGCACCCATGTTTAGCATAAGGTGCTACTCCTCCAACAATGTTAAGATTGAGACACATTAGTCTATTTGGCTTGTTAAACCACAATTCCCCTTTGAGACCCAAATTATTTAAACAATGAAATTTGAGGATTGGCAGCTGTCTGGTAAACATAGATTTTGTAGCAAATCACAGAATTTAGAACAGTAGAAATTCATGCTTAAGATTAGAATATTATTACAATTTTGCTTCCAAAGTAAACATAGCATTGTGTGTGTGTGTGTGTGTGTGTGTGTGTGTGTATATTGTGTGTGTGATGATGAAGTCCTGGTTCAAATTTGTCCAAAAAGAAAACATTTACAAAAAGACTTTATTACTAGAGCAACTATATTTTATTAATATATCATATATCTATAACATATTCAAATTGCTTCCCAAAGAT
This sequence comes from Pteropus medius, assembly GCF_902729225.1. Classification (NCBI taxonomy): domain Eukaryota; kingdom Metazoa; phylum Chordata; class Mammalia; order Chiroptera; family Pteropodidae; genus Pteropus; species Pteropus medius. Next base: position 2,918,383 of record NW_024346150.1, on the reverse strand, counting down.
ATTTGAATCAACTCATATTAATAACCATATATCATAAGTTCTGACGTAGCAATTACTTTGTGCCAGGCAGTGTTCTCTATATATTTATTTATTTTTATACATAATTCTATTTATATATATATATTTATATCTGTGACTACATTCTATTTATATGTACATTAACTCATTTAACTGTTCCCATTTTACAGATGAAGAAACTGATGCACAGAGTGGTTAATTAACTACTCCCAAGGATACACAGCTGGTGAGGAGCAGAGCCAGGATGTGTTCCCAGGTAGTCCAGTTTCAGAATCCAGGACTGTGCTTTCTATCACTATGCTGAATATTAGAGTAAAATTTGACGATTCACTCACTCCCATCTTCAGAGCAACTGTTCAGCTCAGATATCATTTCCTCGAGGAATCTTTCTCTGCCTACTTCTTCCCTCTGCTAAAATAAGTGCCCACCACAGCACTCCATCTTTAATTTTATTATATCACCTATCACCCTGTATAATAATTGTCCTATCAGACTTTCCCAGTAGACTCTATATTCCTCGAGGGGCTGTATCTGATTCATTGTTGGATCCTGTGCACAGACCCTGACCCGTCTATAGACTAGTTCTTTCAATATTTGTTGACTGAATGAGTGAATGAATGAATGAATGGTACTGATGCTATATCTTTAGCTGTGCTTTTAGTGGGAGCCTTGCCTACTCTTTCCAACAGCACGCTCAATAAGAGCTTGACAAAGCATGGCTGGAGATCCATGCCCAGGTGCCAGAATTCAAGACTAAATCTCCAGTGGATAACTGTATGTTTCAAATCATTGCGAGAGAGGAAAATGTTGTATTTGACAGGAGAAACTCCGGTGTACAAAATATATGCCTATGTAAGCTTCAAAGGGCTGACTGCAAGCTTTTTTGACAAAGAGGATGAGATGTGTTCAGTAACTCTAAGGAATTTGTTATTTACAAGCACGTTCCTGACATTTTGGCCATGAGGCATTTTTCTGAAATGAAATGCCAAGAATGTGCCTGAGAGCAACAAATGCCTTTTGTTTGGAGGCCCATCTCCGTGCTCCTGATGAGGTGTGTCCACCTCAGTTTCGCCCTTCGTGCCCCTCACACTCCAGCCCGGAAGACAGTTGCCATCCCTTCTCTTGTTATTTTGGCAGCACACACCAGCCTTTAGGGGTTTAAGCTCCACTCATCATTCCCCGAAATTAACGCTGACTAAACTTTCCTGGTGGTAGAGCCTTACAGTCGCCCAAAACACTTGTACGATGTTACTTTTTAAATTCGGTATCAAGCATTTTGGACTGATACACTCTCTTTCACCTGTATGTTTCCAATTTTGCCTTGGCTGCCAAGAATTTGAGAATTACACCAAATATGCAGTCACAATAATTGTTTTCATTTTGTCGGAATAAAACACTATGGCTTTAGAGATGTGTATTAGTTTGCTGAGGCCAACATAATGAAGTACCACAGATTGGGTGCATTATTCAATGGAGCTTTATTCTCACAGTTCTGGAGGCTGGAATTCCAAGATCAAGATGTTAGCGGGGTTGGCTCCTTCTGAGGCCTCTCTCCTTGGCTTGTTGGTGGTTGTCTTTCCCTTGTGCCTTCACACGGTCTTCTCTCAGCACCTGTGTCCTAATTTCCTCTTCTAATAAGGACACTAGTCATATTGATTAGGGCCCACCCTAATGACCTCATTTTAACTTAATTACCCTTTTAAAGACCCCATCTTCAAATACAGCCACCTTCTGAGGTACTTCAACATATAAATTTTGGGGGATACAACTCAGCCCATAACAAGAAATAACTTGTTTAGATTCATGGAGCTGAAAAGTAGTGGAGTAAGAACTTGACCCCAGGCATTCTGACTCAGAGCCTGAGTTTTTAATCATGATGTCTCAGAAAACACACTGCAGCTGGAATAAGGAATACATATCAGAGGGGGCATAGTTAGAGTGAGGAGGGCCAGCAAGGTGGCTCTTGCAACAGTCTAGCTGAGAGATAATGGTGCTGAACTCCGACAATAGTAAGGGGAATGCCAGAAATGGATAACTTTAGCGGGACATTAAGGAGGTGTAAGAACACGGTGATTGGGTGAGGGGAGTGAAGGAGAGGGCAGAGTGAGGAACATCTGCCATGTTTCTGGCTTGGGCACATGGGGTATGGGAGTGCCATTTAGTAGTTTAGTAATGAAGAGACACTATCACTCGAGGCTGTTCTCTGCGTCTAAGGTCTCTGCAGACCCTCAAGTCAAACCCTATCATATATGTGTCCTAAATGTCACGACTAATTGTAAAAATCTTTGGGGGCTTATGTAAGACAAACTACAACTATTCCCAGCTCTAAAATACATGTGTCTCTTTCTAGAAAAGCTTATGGCTTTCTTGAAATTTGCATTTTCTTTTGTTTTAATGAAAAACATTCACTTTCTGGATTCTTTATGCCTTGGATTCATGGACTGATTTTTCTGTTTGTCTCCTCTGTGTTCCATCTAAATGAGGAGAATTCCAGAATTCTCCAGGTGTGTGTGTGTGAAGTCATAGGCTTTTTCAGCTCTGTGGTCACTTGAAATAATAATTGCATTGAATGTGGAAAGATAAAGTGCTTTTGTTATGGATTAAGTTAGAACAGATCAATGTCACCTAGAATGGCGCTGTCAGAGCAAGCTATGAATTCCTTACCGATAGTCTACACTAGGGCCCAGCAAACTGGGTGCATGGGCCCAGTCTGACCTACGTGAGTTTTATTTATTTTTATTGAGGTAAAATTCACATAGCATAAAATTAACAATTTTAAAGTGAACAACTTGGTGGCATTTAGTACATTCACAATGTTGTGTAATCAACCCTTTTATCTATTTCCAAAATATTTTTATTACCCCCAAAAGAAACCCCTTACTGTTAAGCAGTTACTCTCTGTTCCCCCTAACCTCAGCTTTGGGCAATCACCAGTCTGTTCTCTGTCTTTATGTGTTTACCTATTCTGGATATTTCATATCAATAGAGTCATACAATATATGAACTCTTGTGTATAGCTTATTTCACTTCACATAATGTTTTTGAGGTTCATTCATGTTGCAGTATGAACCAGTACTTCATTTCCTTTTATGGACTGAATAATATTTCATTGTATGTATATGCCACAGTTTGTTTAGTCATTCTTCTGTTGATGGACATTTGAGTTGTTTCTACCTTTCAACTATTGCAAAAAGTGCTGCTATGAACATGTGTGTGCATGTATTTGTTTGAGTCTCTATTTTGGATTCTTTTGGATTTATACCTAGGAGTAAAATTCCTAGGTCATATGGTAATTCTATGTTTAACTTTTTGAGAATCTGCCAAACTGTTTTCCACAGAGACTGAACCATTTTGCATTCCTATGAGCAACGTAGAAGGGTTCTGATTCCTCTACATCCTCACCAACAGTTTTTCCCCCCTTTCACTTTTTTTGATTATAACCATCCTAATGGGTTTGATGTGGTGTCACATTGTGGGTTTGCACTTCCCAAATAGCTCATCATATTGAATATCACGTGCTTATTGTTATTTGTACATTTTGTTTATTCAAGTTTATTCAAGCGTTTATTCAAGTTTTTTTTTTTTTTTGCCCCTTTTTAAATTGGGCTGTCTTTTTGTTGTTAATTTGAAAGAGTTCTTTATATATTCTAGATATTAGACTCTTACTGGCCTCAGAGAATGAATTAGAAAGTGTTCACTTTTATTCTACTTTTGGGGAGAATTTGAGATGGAGTGGTGTTAATTCTTTCTCAAATGTCCACCCCTTGTTTTTATAAATAAAGTTTTATTGGAACACAGATGCATTCATTTGTTTCTAAGGCTGCTTTTGCACTACTAACAATGACCAGGTTGAATAATTGCAACAGAGACTGTATGGCCTGTAAGCCATTTGTCCCTTTACAAACGATTTTGCTGACCCCTAGTACAGACTTTAAATCTTGTTTGCTGCTCATAGGATTTCACTTTTATGAAAAAATGAGACTGTCAGAATAAAAAATTCACGATAATTTAAAATTTTTATTGGGCCATTTTTTCATGCAAATGCTATTTCATAGGTACATTGTTAAATTCTGGAGAATAGAATGAGGAAGAGTCATAACTTATCACTCTATGAAATAATGCTGGCTGAGATGACGACAGTGGAGAAGACCAAAGTGAATTGGACACGGGATACAGGAGTAAATAGGAGAAAGTTTCTGACCTGTGCAACTGGGGGCACGAGGATGCCTCCTTACTTAACTAGGAAAGGCATGAGGAAGGCCAGACATATAGGGGAAAATGGTGTGTTCAATTTTTAACAGGCTGAATTTGAGGTTAAATGTCTAAATGGATGGAATGAAAAGGAGACAAATCATCCTTAAAAAGTAGTCCTCCTTGCTTTGAAATAATTTATGTACCAAAGCAGACTCTCAGATTCCTCCTACTTTGAGGAGCATTTGCTGTCTAATTGGGCACTTCTGAAGAGAATGGATGTAGCTGACATACCTCCCCCTGCTGATTTAGAACCTTAATCCTGTCTTCTAGGTTTCTTCTGTCAGCCCCTAGAGTTTTCTGCATGGATTCCCTTTGGAGGCATAGCAAGCCCTCCCGCAAATCTCATCTCCAATGACCTGCTGTATTTTAAAGTCTCAGGTGCCTAAGCAGATTATGTTTTCCCTAACTCTTACTAAGTGCACAGTTACATGTACCCGATTTTCATGATTTGCATTAAATTGAAAAACTTCTAGTATATTTTACCCCCCAAAATGTTTTCCTGCATTAAAAAAAAATAATGTGGGTCAAAAGATGAATCAAAATAAAGAACTCAAGAGTGGAGGAGTGGTGGTGGACAAGTTGTGAGCATAGAATCCATTCAAATATAGATCTAAGAGCAAACTAACGTGAGAATTATGGTTTATATAAGTGTTGTTAGGAGGAGTAGGGAGGCAGGAGAAAGTGAATGAGGGCCTCATTTTCCAGCAAGAAACCAAATTAAACTGTTTAAAAATAAAAATATGAATTTTAAACTGTCAGCAACAAATAATCACTCTAGACTGCTAATGACTTAACTTCTTTCTTAATCTCACATGGCAAAGAAACATTTATCTAAATTTTTGCAGTTTCCTCAGTTTTACTCAAATTCTTTTTCCTTTATTAAATGCATATAAAATAAGACTTAATATTTTAAGATGGTACAAATTGCATGATTTCATTCTAACGAAATCGTTATTTGTCTTTGTATCTATAGCTATCAATTTTTTTATTTCTTACTTTTTCAGTTTTATTGAGATAATATTGACATATAACATCCATTTTTTATCTACATTCAAAGAGAGTCTGTAGTAATATTTATAGACTTAACATTGCTTATTTCTAGTTGGTAAAATTTGGGATGAGTCGTTTCCTTCTTGGTTCTTTTATATATAGCTAAGCTTTTTATGCTTTTATTACAATTACAAATATTACTTAAAAAGATAAAGTTAGATGACACTCTTCCATGAATTTAGTTTTTAGAGGTTAGCTATTTTTAAGATTATATTGAAAATTCCTGAATGCATTTGGGATTTTACTTAACCTCCTGTTATGAAGACCATTTTACTACTTCTCGCTATTTATTTGAAAGGAAGATTTTTTTTGAAGGAAGATTTTAAGATTCTTACATTTCTACAAACATTGCTGAGCTCACAAAACATTTAATCTTGTATGTGACACTTGCCTAATTAGAAGTTTGAGTCTTTTTCTTAAGTTTCATAGTCTCTCTTTAATAACTATTAGATTTATATTTCTAATAGACAATCCCAGACCAAAGGGAGGAACATCACACCACTGGTTTTATTGGTCTTGGAGAACAGTGAGGCCATTGAAGGCACTGAGAGAAACAGAAAAATCAGTACATGCTATATGTGATACCTGGATCTGTTGTAAAAGAAGAAAAACAAATTGGAAATTACATATAAACTGTTCTGAGATAATAAGAGCTTTGGTTGAATTCCTAATAACCAGGAAATTTGTTTAGGTCTGACATGCGAGACTTAACATACTACTTTATGACTACGTTTACATTTGAATGGAAATGGACCATTTTAAGAAGGGAACTGAAGTTTTAATTAATGCATTTTCAGCTTCTGTGGCAGAAGTTTAATCTTTCTTTCTTCTCTTATCCTTATCGTATTTCTCTTCTTTCTCTTTCTGGCTGTCTGTCTCCCTCATCTTTCCTGCTCCCACCCCACCCTCTCTCTTTAATTTTTTCTTCTGCTCTTTCTTTAAAGGAAGTTTTTGGCATTATTTACTTAGGCCTCCCTTCCAGATCCTGACAGATGCGAGCAGTGCCCTAACACCATGTGTCTGAGTCAAGCTTCAGTGTGCTCTAACCCCAGTGTTTACGCTGCCCATTAAAGGCATCACTTTTTGGAAATATATAGGGAGTTAAATGATCTCTGACAGCTGTGAACTGCAGGAAAAAAAGGACTCTATTGTTCAAAGAGCTGCCTTTAATATTGAGAAGCCCTTGCTAAACATCGGAGTCTGAAGTATGGCAAATGTTAATTGGCCGTAAACTTAACAAGAGCTGGTTTTCCTCCCTTCCCCGCAACCTCCCCCAGCTCATTCCTCAACCGCCTAGTCCAAAGTTTTAATTTCTAACGTGACATTTCCATTTGCTTTGTAAACTCAACTCTGATAGTCTCTAAAACTTTTAAAAATGTTGTTTTCTCTGAACATCTTTTTCTCTTTAGAAACGAATAGTATACAACTCAGACTAATGAGAGGCAAGAAAGCAAAAATTTTGAACCTTCGAATGCACTGTCTATGGAAATCTTTGGTATCTCTGATAAGCTTCCTGGATACTTCTGCCTTTGTAAGCCATCAAATGTTCATTTCCTTCTATAGTGTCGACAATGATTTTTAAAAGCAAAATTTTTTATCCTTGGACACTGAGAGCTTTGTTTTATGATCAACAGTTGCAGTGGCTATAATAATTAAATATTCATCTATTTTGTTAATATATGTATATTTTTGCCAGAATTTAGATTTCATACAACTTTACTATTTAAAAAAATAGATTCATTGAAAGTGGTACTAAATGTAGCTGAATATTTACATGCCGTACATCAGTTTACAAATCTGAAGAGTGTGTCTTGATTTTTGGTTGTATCATTTATGGCCATCATCTTTGGTGTTAACACCATACGATTTAGTGTTATGTAATGTCAATAGGTTAATATTTTGAATGGCCTATTGAGCTGGGCACTGCTAGGTATACATTTTTGTGCGTTAGTTTGGTTTCCTTACCAAGATTGTAAACTTCTTAAGAATTGAGACCATGGCACATAGTTTTATCCTCCCTTCTCTGCTCCTACTCAGTTTAGATCTGAACACATTGCAGGTGCTCAATAAATATTCTGAGTGATCACAATGGATGTTTTCAAGCTGGAAGAGAGCTTAGAATCGCCTACCACTTTTTCACTTTGTGTTCAATTTGTATCTTCTGTCTTAAATCCTTTTATGATTTTATGCAAAAAGCAATTTTTATTTATTTATAATTATTTAAAGTGTTATTAAAATTACATTTTTAATTACTTGAAAAAAATTCCGCTTAATGTTCAAGTCACAATTTAAGAACTTCCTGCTTGGTGAACCTTTCCTTGACTTTTCCTGGCTGACTCATTTGTTCTTCTTCCCAGGCGACCATTATATCATCACTGTGGTGTACCTATCCCTCATTACGGGTTGTATAATTTTATAAGTTAATTGTCACTCTACTTTGCAAACTCAAGGGAAAAGACCATGCTGTTTAATTTTCTAAGCTGAACACTGAAGCTTTCAATAAAATCGTTGGCCAAGCGATTATCAAAGAATGCTTTCCCTGTGTTAGGTGTGATGGGAGAGAAGAAGGTGCTGGTGATGGAGTTCTTGGGGAGACATCATTCTCAAACCAGAATGTAGCTAAGAAAATATATGACAATTAAAAAAACAAATTTCTTGCCTTTTTTTTATATTACTGATTTCATAAACTGCAACAAATTTAAACAGTACAGAGGTGTGTAGAGTTAAAAGAAAAAGTTTTATCTTGCTCACTACATAAATAAATACTGTTTACAGCTTGGGGTGTATCATTCTATAAAATTTTGGAGTTTGCTTATGCAAATCTCCACAAACAAATATGCATTTAAAACATCGAATCAACTATTATATTGTTTAGCTATCTCTTTTTCCAACTGTATGACACAGACATATTAACATTAAATTTAATAGATCCATAGTTTAGAATGCTGTAAAATTTATTTATCATTGACTATTGATTAATATTTAGTTATATGCTATAATTTTATTACCAAATATAATATTTTTATTATAACCTTTAGTTCTTTGTGATAGTGTATCAGAGAATATATTTTATGTACATCTTTATGTGTACACATGATAGTCATATTTCTGTAGCGTATGTTCCTAAAAGTGGAATCATGAAGTTTAAAATTTTGGTGGACATTGACTAATTCCCCTCAGGAAGGTCATACTGATTTACGATTTACCAATACTGTGAGAGAGTGTTCATTTCTTTACACCAGTACTATAACTGAGTAAATTCTACCTTTAAAATTTTTGCTACTTTGTAGGTTTGCTGTTGGTTAAAATAATGTTTTGTATTTGAGCCAAATCCCATCAAGGCTTCTTTAAAATAATGAGTTCCAATCATTTTCTTAACGAGGGAAAAAGAAAAGGCTAATCAGTAAAAACGATATGGAGGGGAAAATTGGCACGCACATGTCAAGTGATTTAAGCCCCTTAGCAAGTGAGGGCTTCCTCCATCAGGCACAGACCGGGTGTGATATATTTAATTGGGAGTTAGGTGGGAGTTGGGCTACAATCCAAGCCAGAGCAAGCCCTTGGGGCAGGCTGAATACCTGAGCAGTTAGAATTGCAAAGGTCTCCAGGCTAAGATATCTTTGCCCTTGACCAGAACCAGTTAGGGTGAATGACAGAACCCATATCACTGCTTCCCAACTCATTAATTCCTGCCACTAGAGATTGTAGAAGTTTTTCCCTGTATCTCAAGTCCCAGGTAACAGTGTGCTTGTAGCTGTGGGGCCATTGAGTGAGACTTGCTGCTGTGGGAGGCTGTGGAGTTGAGGGCTGGATGAGGTATCCTTGTAGTAAAAAGGTGATACACTTATAGAATATGTGATAGAAGGAACCTCTCTGTGTTGGTCTATAATATAGTGTGACAGGGCTATCAAGAGCATGGAGGGAGAATCTCTGACCTGTCCTGTTGCTTTTGTACAGTCACTGACTCAACGTATGAACAGCACTCTGTATTTCTAGCCTTATTTTGTTGTCTTTTGTCATGGAGATGATTTTTTCTCTGTAATAGATTATTAGAAGGCTACCCAAATTCCACAAGGTTCATGATGCTACTGACCTCCCTGCAGCTACAACGAAGGTAATGATTCTCCATTGCTGGGTTCTGGTCTCTTTCTCCCTACTCTCGTAAAGCAGTGGTTAGGAGGAGATAACTTATACTTGAAGTGTGGATGTGGGTGTGTGTGCGGATAGACATAGTGTACAAAGGGGATGGAGGAGGCAGAGGCAGCTAACAGGCCGTCATGCTCCACTCTAGTTATTAGAGGCATCCGGCGAGGGGAGCCAATTCTGCTGACCCGTGTCTGGGTCCTGCTTTGCAGCTAACTGCCCCCATTACCTCATTCACCCTTCTGACTTTAGTTTCTTCATCTGTGAAATGGGAAGAATTTTTGCCATGCCTATCTCACAAGGTTGTGAAGATTAAAGGAGAATTTATTTGTAATTCAGGAACTGTGTAACCTATAGGTATAAAAGCACACCTACATATTTATTTATGCTTATATATAAATAGTGAATATATATGTGTGAATTATTTTTATCATCTCTTAGTTACAATTTTATGTGAAATGTGACAATAATGAGGGAGAAAATTTAAGTTTATGATTCAAATTCCAAAAGGATCCCACGTTAGGGGAGGAGGAGGTCACAGTGAGCGTGTGGCTTCATTTGTGGGTAGAGAGCTCACAGAGTTAAGCATGCAGCCTACAGATTGTCTCTAGTTTGTATTCCAAAATAATATTCATTATTTTATTTTATTTTTATTATTTTTACAATTAAAAAAAATTTTTTTTGTGACATCGGTTAACGGAATCCAGTTTCAGGTGTACGATTTAACAGTAATGCATATCTATATTTACACTGTGTGTTCTCCTCCCATAATTAGATTTCTTTCTGTCACCACATATTTGACCCCCTTTACCTCATCTTCCTCCCTCCTCCTCCCCCCCCACGTCTCCCCTATCCTCTGGTAACCACTAGTCTATTGTCCATGTCCTAGAGTCTCTATTTGTTTGTCCTGTTCACTTGTTGCTTTTAGATTTATATCCCACATATAAGTGATGTGAGTGGTTTTCAACTTTTTCTGTGTGGCTTATTTTGCATAGCATGATTATCTACATTCATTATTTTTTAAAAACGAAATGTTTCCCTGATGAAAAAAATTATTCTTAACAGTCAGTTAGAAATATCAAAAGAAGTACGTAAGTGTGTGCCTTCCAATGTGCTTTAAGTGGCCTGTCATCCTTCCCTGGTTCCCAGCCCTGAGAAAGATAGTAGTTACTATTCTAGAACTATTCAAACAAGTATTTATTTTTTCTACTAAATTAAATTTACTTCTCCCTCTCCCATCTCACCACATTTTCCTAGTTAGAATTTAACTGTTAGTATCTGGGATTTGCAGTTGGTGCTTGTCTGCTGGTGCTTGGGTAGAAATGTGAGCAGTTGGGAGTCAGGAACCACAAGGTGGCGCCCACGCGGGGTGGGGTGGGCTCTGGTTTATCTTAGATGGTCTCCATCTAGATTTGGCTGTGGTTAGTGGAAGGAGGACACAGCTATTTGTCCTCCTTTCATGAACCACATGAGGTCAGTGCCTGCAGCAAGACTATGGAAGACAAGCCAGAGTTCTGGATTTTTCTCTCTGGGTCAGTCTCTGAAACGGACCTAGAGTTGATGCTAGACTTCCTGTGTAGAGGGGCGTTGGATAGTTCAACCTGGAGAGAACCATCCAAGCTTTAGTGTGGTCTCAAAAAAGGAAAAGCTCACAGGAGTTTCTGTAAACTCTAGTGGTTTGTTTTTGTTTTGTTTGTTTTTAATGAGATCCACCTCAAGGGGCACTTTTTTCTTTTACCCACTTGAAACATGACTTAATATTATATTTAATTTAATGATTTCCTCTTATGCAAAAAAAAAAAAATTAGAGTAGATTACTGAGACACTGAAAGAGGACAAAATAAATAAATAGAAAGAATTCATGATGAATGGAAAGTAGAATGCAGGTCAAGTTAAGACTCAATCTGCAGATTTACAGAGCTCATACATTTAGCTTGGAATTATCTTTGGTTCTCCAGGGAGGCACAAGCCCTTCACCTTGGCTTCCCACTGTATTGTATCCTATGTTGGGCCCAAAGATGTTCACAGAGCTGCTTGGTCCATAAAGGGCTCTACTCCATCCTCCATGCCCTCTCTCTTTCCTGACTATTAGTCAGATTCCGAGGATCCAATAGAAGACAATGAGGAATGGCAGAGCCATTAAACAAACAAACAAACAAATAAACAAACAAACAAATAAAATAAAGGGCCTGGGACTCTGAATTACTGTGTGGAAGAGAGCTGCTGCCCACTGATCAGTAACACCAGTTGGAACTTTATACGAATGAGAAATTAACTTCTGTTGTATTTGGGATTGTTCTTTGAGCGGTTAGCTTATCTTAGAAATACACTTTTCTTTGTACTATGAGCAGCCTTGAGAACCATTGAGAGCATGAGAAATAATTGGAATTATTTTGGCTGTGAGCCTTCACCTGGTGATTTTGGAATTTGGACCTGCTTTTGAGCCTTTTTTCCCTGGTGTCCCAGATGGTGCCATGGGCTTCCTTAGGACAGATTTCTGGTTCTGTCACTGAAATTTCCCTTGGTCTTTGACTTATTGCTTGGTTCCTGATGCTGCATATTTTCTACCTATCTAGAAATAGAGAATGATTTTTTTTCCTGGAGTGACCAGAGCTTTTGCTCCAGCATTAAATATTTAGATCACCAAGGTATTACAACTTTTTGCAGGTAGCTTTTTCCTTCTGAGCACATTACTTCCCAAATTATTCTCGAGGAACACTAGTTTAGCATAAGATGTCAATAGACATGTGAGGATAAAAAAGGGTTTTGTGGTCAAAGATGCATGGGAAAAAATTGGATTAGATGAATGCCCTATTTCTATAATGCAGGACTTCTCAGCACTTTTAACCTTCTAGTGAAGGAGTCAGCAAACTTCAGCCCATAGGCCAAATCTGACCTGCCACTTGCTTTTATCAATAAAGTTTTATTGGAACGGAGCCATGCCCATTCCTTCACACATTCTCCATGGCTGCTTTACAAAATGGCAGAGCTGAGTAACTATGGCCCACAAGGCAGAAAATATTTATTATCTGGCCCTTTAGGGAAAAAGTTTGCCAACCTCCGCTTATGTGTCTCTAATGGGACTATACGTGGGTTCACACTTATGTGACTATAAGTCTCTTTTGTCCTTGGACCACCTATTAACCTCTTGAGATTTTCAAGTTTTCTTGGAAAATGCCATGCTAGAGTCTGAAGGCCTCCATAATACCCTTTATCTCTACCTCCAGTGCCAAACTCAGACCCATTTATGGTTACCCATGAGCCAGCATCCCAACTTCTTTCACGTCAAGTTTCTTTTCCAAGTCCTAAGTTCCAGGAGTTAGAGGGTTTGCCTCATTCTCCTCTAGACTGTGGAATGGGAATTCTGTCTCTCGTTTCTCTAGTAGAGCCCTGAATGGCAATGTTCCGGAAGCAGGCAGGCCTGCCCATGTCCTCACTTCACAAATGCAGAAGGGCACTGGGACCTGACAGAGGGTGCATAGGCTGCCCACGCCTGAGGGCCCCTCCTGCCAGCTCACAGGCATGTATGGTCAGACCAGAGGCTGCCAGGAAGGCTCATTCCTACCCCCAAGGCAACTCTAGGTGTGCAAATAGCTCAGGGAAGGATCATTTTAAATCGCCTTTAAAGCCTGATTTGTAAATAATCTAAGACTGAAGACAGAGCAAGTTAAATATTTATTCGAAGATTATGTCTCTAAGGAGGGATTGTTGAAAATTAGTGTGTGCTTTGCCATCCTTGCTTTCCCCTCCCCTGCCTGAGGGCACGTTATTTTTATGGCTGTGTTTGACAGCCAGAACAAGTCTCTGTAGATTTAGTGGTTGTTTGTAGCGGCATTTATGTGTTTGAATGAGCTAGGCAAACAGGAGGGAGGGAGATGGCAGTGGTTAATGAACTCTTCGAATCTCTTCGCTAACACTTCCACGCTAGGGAAATGCCGGTAAAAGAACCATTCACAGGATTTTACAAAAGAAATCCTTCCCTTAACATGGCAGGATTGGAAAGCACAGCAAACTGGCACTCTTGCCTTGTAGATTCAGGGTCTGCAGAGCGAAAGTCTTGCTTCTGGGCCAAAAATGTCTGTGGCCATAACATCCACTGGATGAGAAAACCAGCAGTTGGGCCAATTCCTGAGATAGTGCCACTCACTCATTCACCAGGTATTTTCTCATCACTGAGTAGTTCTGGGCCCTGGGAATATACATATGCATATACAAATACACATGTACATACGCATATACATGTATGAATACATATACCTGTCAACCTGCTATCTGAAGTGTACACAGAAAAGTATTTGAAAAATTTCTGTATGTATATATTTTTAATGAATAGATGTATAGTGAAACATAAAGCTTGACAGAAAACAACACCAAAATTCTTGCTCAAACAATGCATCAGTTTACCACCTACAACCTTTTCCTCTCTCAGGAAATTGTATCATAAGGTAAGTTGGGCTAGGAGCATGGACACCTGGGTTCTTGTCCCATTTCCCAAGAGACTATCTGAGTCCGTAGGAAGTGCCTCACCTCTCCTGGCCTCATCTTTAAAATGAAGAGGCTGGATTAAATCGGCGTTCTCTAAACTTGCATCATCTTAAGAATAAATGGAGGTTTTGATTCGTAGATCTGAGGTAAGGCCTGAGAAACTATCTTTTTTTTTTTTTTTTTTTTTGATGGTTGAGGTGCATTTTATCGATTTTATTAAATAATTCTAATAAAGGCTCAGGTGATGCTTAAGACATGAAATGTTTGGAAAATACTGGATTAGATGATCTCTGAAGTTCCCTCTGAGTATGACATTTTAATATCTATATTTTCCCAGGAGCCCCTGAACCCCCTTCAGTGGATATCTCTGGAAAAGCTTTAATACGAGTACTGATGAGTAGACTTTTTAATCGAGACAGAGAAAAGTGTTGGGAGAAAGGCCATGCATAGATATTTCGTAACCACTGATGCACTGTAGCTCACTGATGATCTTGTTGAATGAGGTAGTGATGACATAATGGGGGCAGATTCCCTCTATGATAAATAGTACAGTGGCCAAGTTAGGACAAGTCCACTATGTCATGTGTGGGCCCTTATGCAGCAGTGAGTGCAGTCAAGGCCATTCACCCAGCTTTTACTCTCTGGAGACTGCTGGGCACTGCTTTGCAGAGGTGCAGAGGGGGAGGGCAGGTCTGCAGGCACCTTTCTCTCCCTGACCTGCCATCGGCCCTTTGGGGCAGAGAGGTCAAGAACTAACAGGCTCTTGATCTCCACCTCCTCGGTTTCCCCCAACCCTGAAATGCTACTGGTGGTTCCTCTAGGTCCTGCCTGTAGTACTCACCCTCCACCCATCTCTTCTCCAAAGCACCATCACACCTGTTTTTTCCTTGCCACCCCAGGACACCTATGCTTGCTCAGCAGCCCACTCCTCTTGTGTGGGAGAGGAATGGGAGGAACCCCCTTTGTTGTGCACAGGGTCCCTGCAATGCCTCCTTCTCTTCTGAGACTCCATTTCCTGCTGAACAGCATCTTGCTTTGTGTCCGGGTCTCCAGGAGCTCCTGAGAGATGGCTCAAGCTTTTGGGCTCTGGTGATTCCTCCTCCAGTCATTATCCCTTCAGCCTCAAGAGAGGTGACAGCTTCCTGCTGCTCTAATTTCTGAGTTGCCTTAACATCTCCTGTTTAGTTTCTCAGTACTTCCATCATCTCTTTGTTAATTCCCTATGTTAAATTTTCCTTGTGTAAGATACCTAGGCACGTTCCTGTTTTCCTTACTTGACCTCGAATAACTCAGCTCTTAAGGTAGGTCTCTGGCTTACTTTCTGATGTGAGTGAGATCCAAGCTGTAAATATGATATCAGCACCTGACATGTGACTGGCTGAAATATTGTCATTTCATACTTAGGAGGTCCCAAATTCACTATGTTGCTCTTCCCAACCCCCATCATTTGTCAGTGTTGGTATCCCACTTCCCCAGATTCCAGTGTTCTCTACAACTCTCCTCTGCCTCGCCCTTCACATTCAACATATTGCCAGCTCCTGATGACGGTTCCCCCATGTGTCCATAGCCACACTCTGCTTTATGCAGATGTCACTTCTCTTGCTACAAAAGCCTCTACTGGTCCCTGGCGTTTGGTCTCCCCCTATTTCCCACCTACCCATGTGCTCCTGCAGCAATACCAGTCAACAGTTTTATTCTATCCACCGCCCACAAAATAAAGGTCCAGGCTATCATGGCAAATGAGCTCTCCTGTCACCTAACTCAACACAGCCTTGCTCCCAGCAGGCGGCACCACTCACTGTTTCCCAGGCATACCTTGCCTTGCCTACATTCACTCCATTCCTTCCTCTCAGAGTGCCCTTTCATCTTATTTCTACCTATCATCAAGTCTTGGTTTAATGCCAGCTCCAACCTAAAGCTTTTTCTAATCCTCCTATGTGGAACTAATCTCTCCTTCCTCAATGCTCCTACATCACTTTGTTCAGCTCCCTTTCCTCTTATCCCATTCGGCCTTGTAGCTGTATTGCTTAAGTCACCCCAGATGGTAAGATTTTTGGATGAGGCACTTGTTGGTATTTACAGCTCCTATCAAATTGTTGATACTCAGTGGAGACTGAGTGGAAGCCATGTTACTGTCACTCAGTATATACTACATTTAACTGTGTACTACAGCAATACTTTCATTTCTCTCTTTATATATATATCTGTCTATATATATTGTGAATATATATATAGATAGATATTCTCAATTAGATTGCTGTTTTTCTTGGAAATAGTACTTGTTTTTAACCCAGTCTCCTAAACATAACCAACAGATGTTAATAATTTATTAGACTAATTTCCCATTATTTATTGAGTGTCTGTCACAGGCACGTGTGAAGTGATTTACATACTTTATTTTATTTAATCCTCTCCAGGAGACTATCGCCATTTTACAGGTGAGAAAGACTAGGCCTTATAGAGATTAAGAAATTTTACTAGCAGTGGGGAAGTACCTGGCCAAGATTTGAACTCTGGCTGAAATGATTCAGAACCCTACATTATAAAAAGGAGAGATTCTTTACCTTCACCATGGGAGAGAATGATGCACCTGATGAGAAAAGACACAGTTCGCATCCATAGAGCAGACGTCAACTGCCCTCTCTCGCTTGCTCACAGCCTTAGAACTGCTCCTCTGCCTTGGAATTCCCTCAACATTATGAGATAGCTTACCTGGCTTCCTTCCTACTCTGGCTTTGTCCAGAGCAACGCAGATTACCTCTGACTTCCAGTCCAGTTCTCTCACCAGACCCCTACAATTGACTCCACCCTTGTCCTCAGATGGGCACATTCATCCTAATTCTCAGTAGCTTAAGAGGAAAAAGGTTGGTCCTTACAAGAGACCCAGAGGATGTCAATTTCTGCCTTCCAGGAGATGGATCCTGCTCTTAGGAACGGTGCTGTTCTCCACGTGTTACAGCATGTGAGATGAACAGTGGAATTCCTAGCTCAGCCTCCACATTGGGTCTGGGCAGGCTAGGAGCTGTTGGCACTTCTTTCCTGGGTCTGTCTTTGCCTGCCAAGTTGACTGACCTTTGGGGCCTGGTGAAAGGTGTAGCTTTTTGGTTAGCTACTTTCCAGGGCTTTTGGATTCTCTTGCTTTCTTTCTCCTTTGGTTTTTCTTTTCAGAGAGACTCTTAGCTTCTTTATTCATTGCAAAAGCCCTAATGCATTGAGGCATGGGTGCCTAGGGGCACCAGGCTCATTAACAGGAATCCCGTGAGTATAAAAGTGTGAACACAGTATCAACAGTGAGGTGACTCTCCTTTTTTTCTTCATTTTAGATGGTCCTCATTGTCTTTTTTTCTCTCTCAGATTTCTGTTGCCTTTTTTCCCTTCCACACTGAGTTTCTGTCTTTTGCCCTCCCTTTACACCTCTCACCTTCTTTGTTGTCTTTTATCCTCTCTCTTTCAAGGCAAAAAGGACACAGCTTCTCAGTGTCTGCCTGTCAGACTACTTGGCCCTCAGGCTGGAAAAGTTCTGGAGTTCTCAGGAGTCCCTGCAAGGCTGGCTCCAAGGATCCCTTCACCTTACCAGCTCAGACACAGGGAGCAGCAAGCAAGCCTTCCAGGCGCAGACCAGGTTGGACTGGATTCAGGAGCCTAATTACCACAAGAAAATTAAAGAAAGGTAATAATTGCTTTTAAACACTTAACAAAAGCCAATCTCACCTCGCAGGTTTGTAAATTTGTAGTGAGAACTGATTACAAGGGAGCACTTGTGCTGCCCTCTTTGTGTTTGATTTGCAAACCAGAATGCACACGCCCCCATATGCATAATTGGACCCTCACGGTCTCTGCATCAATGTGGCGATGCAGTAGAAGTTTATTTATCCAGGGCTCATTCAAAGAAAAGCTGAATGGAACAAGAAAACTCCCACTTTGCAATGGGATTAGATACCATGGAGTATTCCTCCCCCGTACTCTTTCAAGGATTTTTTTTTTTAAGTTTCTAAATCTGCTTGGGAAGAAAAAGTAAATTGCCAGAAGTGAGATTAGTGGAGAATATTGTTCTTAGGACAATAGTGTCTTTATGGCTTGACTGGTATGAGCTCCCTGCTTCAAAAAAATACAAGGGCTGGAGGTGTGGGGGTTCTTAATTGCCTACATCTGATCAACTGGCAGCAAAAAAAGAAGAAGAAAGAAAGAAATCTCATTCAGCTCTGATTTGGCCTGGATCAAGTCCACTTGCTAATCAGAGTTTAATGAGGATGCCACTGGCCCTGTTGTATTTGCCAACGCTCCCACTAAGGTCCTTGGCCTTCTGTTTGTGCAGGGAGCACTTTCGTCCTGCCGCCCCACGAAGCAGGATGCAGGCTGAGATGGAAGTGCCCAGGCCCCAGAGAAGTTAATTAAGTTTAGGCCCTTGGCATTCCAAGTCACTGGAATACATAGTGGGAAGCCTCACCCACCATACAAAAGAGACCCACATGGAGATCTGAATGACTGTCCCTCGTGGGGGTAGCTGGGCTTCTGTGTGCCCCACTGCCAGCTCTTAACCCCTGGAACTGTGTCCTCTCCACTGCACAAACTAAATAGGCCTGCAGGACTACAGGCCACCTCGGGTGCAGAAGGATTCAGGAAGCACATGGGCCATCATCCAATGTCACTAATAGACTTACACGCACCAGAGCCTGCAGGGAATCAATAGACCTGTGAAGGCTCAGATGTAGGACTGATTTGTTAAGTTGTATTCTCTTTGATTTTTAAAAAAATTTTATCATATGTAAAAAGTTGACTGTCAGATGAGCAAACTACTGTCTTTTCTGTTTTTAATTGTGTATCCCATAACCTCCAAGGAGGGACCGAAGTGTCTGTGGTCTCCATGGGCATGCTGGAGTGTGCTGACACCTCGGAGACCTGAAACACAGTTCACAAGGTTCAGGGAGCCCCAGTTTAAATGGAACACCCCCTCTTTGCTGCATGTTTGCATTCATGGCAAGCAAAGGCATGAGGGCAGTAGAAAGAATGTGAAGTTCGGAGGCTATTGGACTTGGGTTTGAGTTCCAGGTCCACCTGAATATTTCCCATGGGGTGAGGATTGAGAGAATACGTGTGAGAGTCATTTTCAAGGTCACATGGTAAGTGTGTGTGTGTGTGTTCTCTCTAGACTTGGAGTGAGCAGGCATGCTTCTGGGCCCCACCTGAGATTCTGATGCAACAGGACCAGGGTGGAGTCTGAGGACCTGCCTTCCTAACAAGCTCCTGGGTTATGCTGATTAAGGCTGCTAAATCGCAGGCCTGCTTTGAGACAAAGTCTCAATCACGGAGCAGTCGGGCAGTGTTCTGTAAGTTCTAGGTATTTTTATTACATCTGAAGCCACTTGCATTTTTAGTATCGTCAGTAGAATTTATTCTGCCAGCCCTGGTAAAGGCTTGCCGAGTGCTATTTCAGGTACTTACCAGCTTTATGGTGCTGGCAAAATTTTTTAATCTTTATGAGCCTTAGTTTTTCTCATCTGAATAATGAAGGGAATCCCTCCTGGAGAAGATTAAATAAAATAAAGTATGCAAATCACTTAACAGGTGCCTGTGACAGACAGTAAATGATCATATGGGAAAATTAGTCTAATTAGTTATTAATGTCTGTTAGTTATGTTTAGGAGACTGGGATGAAAAGAGAAGCAAGTACTATTTCTAAGAAAAAAGCAATGTCATCAGGAAAATAGATTTAAATATATATATAGAGAGAGATATGAAAGCATTGCTGTCATACAGTCGAATGTGGTATGTACTGAGTGACAGTGACATGGCTTCTGCTTAGTCTCCACTGGGTATCAATGATTTGATAGAAGTTGTGAATAACAATAAACATCTTATCAAAAAAGTCTTACCACCTGGAGTGACTTAAGCAATGTAGAATTATGATATTGATCTAGCAATTCCACTTCTGGTATATACTCAAAAGAATTGAAAACAAGGTCTCAAAGAGATACTTGTAAACCCATGTTCACAGTAGCATTATTCACAATATCCAAGAGGTGGAAATAACCCAGATATCCCTCAGTCAATAAGTAGATAAACAAAATGTGGTCTATCCATACCATGGACAGTTGTTCAGCTTTAAAAAGGAAGGAAATTCTGACACATGCTATCACATGGATGACCTTAAGGACATTATGCTAGGTGAAATCAGTCGTAAAAAGACAAATACCGTAGGATTCTACTTATGTGAAGTACCCAGAGTTGTCGAATTCAGAGACAAAGTAGAGTGATGATTACCGGGCATTGGGGGGTGGGGGAGAATGGAGAGTTATTTTTTAATGGATATAGAGTTTTAGTTTTGTTACATGAAAAACTTCTGGATATTGGTTGCATGACAATGCACATAGACTTTACACTATTGAACTATACACTTAAAATAATAAGATGGTACATTTTGTTATATGTTTTATCACATTTAAAAATTTTTCAAAAATTTAAAAAATTAAAAAGCTCTCTGAATC
The DNA here is from genome assembly GCF_902729225.1 of Pteropus medius. Lineage (NCBI taxonomy): Eukaryota > Metazoa > Chordata > Mammalia > Chiroptera > Pteropodidae > Pteropus > Pteropus medius. The sequence goes on along the minus strand of NW_024346150.1, from coordinate 2,897,948 downwards.
AGAGGAAAGCTGACTATCTTTGAAAGTCTGGAAAACTACCATTAATTTAATCTACCATTAATTTAATCTGACCTCCATTTGAATATAGTCCTTAGCGTTTTAATTTCTAGTGGTTCCATAAAAGTTTTGGGTGGCAGGCATTCTAGCTCTTTCTATCTCTAGTTACATTAGATTTCTCTAGTCAACTTCTCCAATAATGTAAAAATATTTTCATATGTGAGGCACTGAGATCGTACACTGAAAAGACAGGCAAAGGCATATCGTGGCCTTGAGGGGATCATAAACTAATGCGGACAGATGCTTGCTTACAGACATGATCTTGTTCAGATAAAATAAGATGCAATTTGAAATGTAGCCTCTAATTCAAGTTAAAAAAAATGAAAAGACAATTGTCATGGTTTTATTTATAGCTTATTTCTTGGTTCCAGCACCTTTCCCATCCAAGTTAAAACTAGTCCTCCCTCACATCTAAAGCATATGGGAATAACAAATAACACTGACTCATCACCTAGTTTCAAATGAGATAAACACCATAAAAGTATGTTAAGCTAAATTCTATTCAATAGTATAAGCAAATATCCAGTTTAATTTTTTATTGTGTTAAAATATACATAACATAAAATGTACCATTTTAACTATTTTTAAGTGTACAATTGAATGACATTAAGCATATTCTCCTTGTTGTAGTACAACCATCACCACGATCCATTTCTAGAATTTTTTTTCATCATTCCAAACTGAAACTCTGTACCCATGAAATAATAACTCCCCATTTCTCTTTTCTACCAGCATCTGGCCTAGTTTAATTTTTAATTTTATGGCAAGGGTTAAGTGAACACATAGGACTGGAAGGCTTATAAGTACATGATCCTACTCTCTGTTTCTCTTTTTAAAAACAATCTTTTATAACAGACCTGAAACTGTGTGTATTAGATTTTTGTTCCTATTTTGCAGATCAGGAAACTAAGGCCCAGCAAGCAAATGCTACTCCCTTAAATGTGTGCAGTTCTTGCCCGGCTTTTCCTTCTTGCCCAGGCAAATTATATGCCTACCAAGACTCAGAAAACTGGGGCATGTTTCATGGTCTCTGTTGCTGGCTCAAGCACTTGCCTAGAATTTCTGAGATTCCAGCTCTCTGCAGGCATCCTGTAGATGCTTATATTAATGATATTGCTGTAATTGACTCTGTTATGCCATCAAGGAGCCTGACGCCCCTTCTAAGGGTGTTTACTATGAGAGGATGAGATCTCTGGCTATGAAGGGGTCTTAGCTTGAGTTCCAGGCTCTACTCTCCCTCTTAACAGCTGTTCAACTTTAAGCAGATGATTCAGTTCCTCTAAATCTCATCTTCTTCATTGTCAAACAGGATCAGTCTCCTCACTGAACAGCAATGATGATAACTTACATATTTGACACTTCCACTTAGACATCTGATAAGTGTCTCAAACTCAACAGAATGAAATGGAACTCTTGACTTTTCTTCCCAGATCGGTTTCTTTTGCAGTCCTCTTCCACCTGATTAATGTGTTATCTGTCTCTTTATGACAGAAACCTGGGAGTCCTTCATTCCTTTCTTTCTCTGTCATCGGAAAGTCCTATTGATTGTACCTCTGAGGTACATTTTATTATACACATCCCACTTCTCTCCAATTTCACAGCCACCACCCTGATTCAGGCCCCAATAAGGACAACAGAAATTGTCACCCAACTAGTCTATTCTTGATCCTTCTCCAACCCAACATTAATAATAAGAATAAATGTACTTTTATAGTGCTGTGTATGCCAGCCACTGTTCTAAGTGCATTACACATATTAATTCATTTAATCCATACACTAGTTGTACCAGACCCCCTACTTACACTTAATCCATGGCTTCCCATTGTTTTAAGAATAAAATTCAGACTCTGTATCTTACTCTGCAGGATTCTGAATCGTCTGACTTCTCCTACCAGCCTCCCTTCCTCACTCTTTTCGGGCCAGCCACACTGCCTTCTTTTTCTTCCTCAAACATGTTCTCAAGTCTTTGCAGTTCCTCTCCCTTCTATTTTATCTCCTAAATCTTTGCATGGCTAAATTATTCCCCTGATTCACGTCTGAGCTCACAAAATATCTCCTAGGAGCCGCCTTCCCTGTCCACTTTACTCTCTTCATAGGACAGGAACTCTTTATCCCATCATCCAGTTCGTTATCTGAGCAATGCTTTATCACAGTTTGTGCTGATCTTTTTTTCTTTATTTGTTTGCCTGTTTATGTTTTGTCATCTCCACTGGGCTATAAGCTGTATGAGGGCAGATACTTTCATCAGTTTTGTTTCCTACTTTTACCACCACCCAGCAGAATGCCTGGAACCCTGAGGGGATGAGCACTTGTGGGTAGAAAGAATGAATGAAAGGATAAATAACATGTAACAGAGAGACTTTGACTTCACAAGGTTTTTGGAGGATTAAAGTGCATGAGATAACATATCTGTCTTACATTATGAATCAGTCTCCAACTCAGGTATCTGAGAACAATGACTCTTCTGTTCTATAATTTATCATTTCCTATAGTTTTTAAGTCTGAGATTCCCTTCACCTGGATGAATAGATATACTAACCTTTGTCTTCCTCTTTCAGATCCCTCCCAGGGGATCCCTGTAGTACCAAAGTTAGGTGGGGTGGGGGCATTCAGGTTACACCTAGATTGAGCAGAGAGCCATGTCTAAATAGCCCCACTGGGTGTTTTTGATGCTTCCAGGTCACATTCAGATAATGTACCCTCAGGAGGCTCATGAGGTCTGTTTTGCCTGATGGATATGTAGCCGTTTCCCTCTGGGTCCTGCCATCTTCCTCGTGGCATTGCCAGGAAAGGCCCACAGATTTTTCTCTCTCCTCTCCCCTCTCCATTGGGCACCTGGAGGAGGAGCCTGGCTGCAGCCCCTGCTTCTGGCCAAGATCCTGTCTGTGCTCTTGACTCTCCTAAGGTTTTCATGCGGCTTCATTCCTGGAAGACGAGGGTCGGAAAGATTTTTAGATCGCCTCTATTTCCTCTCTCCTGAGGCAACAAGCACAGAAAGGAAAGGAAAAGTATAAGTAGAGGAGAAACGTATTGTTACAGCTTATAAAATACCTAGCTATATTCATAAAGCAGCAATCCCAGTAAGCAGTTAACAAATATTAGTTCCCCACTTTTATCACATTCTTTTTTCTCTCAGAGGCCTTCCAGGTTATCCGTGGAGTTAAAGCCCATTGGAACATTAAGACTGATGGTGGTGAAATAACCTCTTCCGTGACCAACTGTCTTAGCCAGCCAGGCTGCCATAACAGAAGTCCATAGGCTGTGTGGCTTAAATAACCCTAATCCCCTCTCCAAGTCCCCATCTCTAAACACCATCACATTGAGGGGTAGAACTTCAACATATAAATTTTGTGAGGACACAGGGACATAAATATTTAGTCCATAACGACCAACTTACCTGTTCTTTTGAGGCCCATTCCCTGGTGTGGCACGCAGAGTTCCTTCTCCCTTTACTAAGTATCCATACACAGGCATCCAGGTGAATTTTCCGAACTCCACTTTTTAAGTGTACCTCACCTCTTTTTTTTCTACTTCCCGTAGCTACTGTATTTGAGACATTCATATCCCTGAGTTGCGAGGGGTCTGGGTTTATCCATACTACCAGGCTTCATTTCCCATCCCTCGCTTTACTCTGGCTTCCAGATGCCTTCATTCAGGGCTGTATGTGAAGCAGATCCTCTCCAGTGATTGACTAGAAAGTCCAAGGCCAAGTGCAATATCTGCATTAAGTGCCTAGAGAGAGAATTCAGAGGCTGTTCTTATTTTCTGTAGCTTACTTCACTATGTATCTGCCTTACTTTCTCTCTCTCTCTCTTTTTAAATTTTACATTGTGGACAATTTTTAACAAAAGCAAAGGTAGCCAGTTTTATTAATAATAAAGTTAATACCTGTGTCACCCAGAGCCAATAATCATCAACCATCAATGGTCAATTCTATTTATCTACAGGCCCATCTATTCTCCCTCCTGATTTATTTTCAGGCAAAGCTCAAACATTATTTCTTCTGTAAGTACATCACCATGCATTCCTAAAAGACAAGAACTTTTTACTGGGCCATAACAACAATACCATTATCATACTGAAGTAAATCTATAAAAAAAGATAAGTCTGTCATTAATATCAATTCTGAAGTGCTGAAATTCCAATTCTTTCATACTTACTATACATACTTTTATAGTTTTGTATTAGAATTGATCCTAATAAGGTCCACACATTGTCATTGTTTGACATATCTGACAAGTATTTATAAATTTCCCCCTCTGTCTTTTGAAATCTTTTTAAGAAACTGTATCATTTGTCAAGACTACATCCCGGATGGTGTCCTGCTTTCAAATCTCGGCATTCTAAAATATAGCTGTCTAGTATAACTTTGTGCAATTATGAGAATATTCTGTATTTGTGTTAAAGAATTATGGTAGCCACTAGCCATGTGTGGTTACTGAGCCCTTGAAATGTTGCTAGTGCAACCAAGGAACTATTTTTTAAATTGTATTTAATTATAATTAAATAAAATTTAAGGGGCTACATATAGTTAGTGGCTGCCATATCGGACAGCACAGCTCTTGAGTTTCCAAAGACATCATTGGTTTGGTGGGCAAAGCATGGTCGGTGACATTGGAGTTAGGCTTGTGATAGACTATCTATATAAAATAAATAAGCCAGCTACTGCCCCCTCTGTATGTAGTCAGTATGGTTGCATCCTTCAGTGCCTGGAAGGACCAGAGTTGGGATCCAGCACCCATCATTTCTTTTTGTACAGATGAGAACTCAGTCCCATGTGCATCTCTTCGGGCTGGGAGGTGGGTACTGGCTTCCCCGACCACTTTATCTATGGGTGGTCTCAATGGCCGTAGCCCCCAAGGATCCTCAAGAAACTATACACAGATTACACATAATGTTCAAGGATGTCTTCTGTTTAGAAGAACCTTTCAAATATTTTGGTTTTATTTTTTCAAGTGAGTATCAACTTCCCGGAGAAGGATCTTACCATAGAGTGAAGTAAAGAAAGGTAGGATGTTATCTGACTGAAGACACCATCACTGGAAAACTAGTGATACCAGGGGAAATGGCTGTTCCTGAGCTGACGTGAGCCCCTCCTCCTTTTTTTAGGCGATTTCAGTCCTATGAAGCATGTAATATAATAATATATGCTATATTATATGATAGAGAGCTATAGACGTTATAGAAATATATCTAAGAGAGAGATAAGTAAGCTGAATGAATCAGAAAAGGCTTCATGTGGATCTTACAGCTTGGGATGGATATGGTACTCTGAGGGTAAAGGGGCCAGCAAACTAGAGAGGAGAGTATGAGCATTAAGATTGGAGGGTATGTGGTTGGGGAAACTTGGAAATACGGTATGATAGATAGGGTAGGGCAAGACTACAGAGAATCTAGAAAATGATCCATAAGAAACTTGTTGGAGGCCACGAAAAGCTATGAGAGTAAGTGTATCAGCTGAGACAGTTTGAGCTGCAAGTAATAGAAAACTTGATTCCACTGGCTTTAACAAAAAGAAAATATATTATTATTTCATGTAGAAATCTAAATGCAGGACCTAGGTTGGCTTTTTTTCTTCTGCCATTCTCTGATGGTTTGTTCTGAGACTGGCTCTCTTCATGGTCACAAGATGGCTGCTACAGTTCCAGACATCATATCCAAACATAAAAATGGCCAGATGATAAAGATAGGGCATCCTACCCTGCATGGCTTTAAAAAAAAAAAAAAAATCAGAGAAGTAAACCTTTCTCCATATCCCCCTTAGATCTTTCTTCTTATCCACTGGCCGGAATTACATCACATGTGTATGCCTAAGCAGTTGCTGGCGGAAGGAATGCCATTTCATGAAACTGAGGCTGGAGCCATCTCCCTTGAGACTCAGGGTTACACAGAAGAAAGCGGGTCCCTGAAAATTTATATTCTTCTAGGAGAGAGAAAGGTGTATTTGCTACTGGCAAGGTAGATCAGACTTTATGTGGCTCAGTGCTTATACATTTTGGGATCCCTCTTTAAAAAAGGCATACAAAGGCGATAATACAAAAGATAATACAAAATTAAGAATAAAATAAATAAAAATAGTAACATTTTAAGTAACTGCCTGTCACATCCCTATGAAACTCTTTCAAAAGCCTTTTTACCTGACAATGGTTTTGTATATCATTTTCTGTAGCAATGATAGAAACATTATAAAAGTCTTTCCTCAGCATGACAGATTAAAATTTTTTATTAAATTGGTAGTTTGAAAAAGTTTCTTTTTAACTTTTGCTGATAACTTGCTATTGGTAATGCCATGTAAAGATTTAAAGTTGTTGCTAAAATTGAAGAAACCACCATTCAGTTTCTTTCATAAATGAGCTGTAAGATCTCAGAGTTTTTCAAGTTGTCTTGTGTGTTGGCTAATCTCAAATACGCTTTTCATTTTTGACACTCCTAAAATAGTTGTCGATGTCCTCTTTACAATGTATATCGTGAGTTTTGTGCTAAATTTGTTGATGTCAGCATTTTGTGTCGAATCATTAAGAAATTAAAATTGTTTCCAGTGTGTCCACATGATTTGAATTATTAATTAAATTATCAAATAATTCAAGAGTCTATTCATTACTTTTATTTACAATTTATCTTTTCTTCTTAATATATTACTGCTTAAAAAAATATTCTGAATAGTTGGGCACAGGGAGCGTGGAAGAGGGAATGCAGTTAGCATTAATATGATGGCTAAACGGAGGGCCAGGGAGCAATTGGGGGGATCGTTTTATGAACATTATAGATGTCTAACCAATGTACTGTCTACTTGAAACTAATTTAAATAAATAAATTTATTTATAAAAAAAATATTCTGAGTGTAATCGAAATGATTCCTAAACCTCCCTATTTGCTTTTAACCAGTGCAGGTTTACCTTGAAGTGAAACACAGAAACTTATTCTAATAAACCTGAGCTAAGTGTACCCCCAACTTAACTTCCCCTTATCAGTGAACTGTAAACTACCCACCCACACCCTGCTACTCTTCAATATGAGGGGATATGTGGGGGAAGGAAACAATAGTAGTCAAAACCAATTGTGTTGAAAATATCTTACTCGCATTTAACCTTGAAAGTGAGATGCTCTTCTCTTCTGGACTTTGGAAAGGAGCCCAGAAGAGTGAGTGACCTGGGGGAGATTAAGCTTCACCGGCTTCATGGTAAGTGGTAACTCTACTTCTGGCTCCTGGGTGGACAGCCACCAGGTCTGTTCTCATGATGTAAGATGAGCTGGAAATGTTTGGGAGCAGTGAAGTGAGGAAGCCTGGAATTAGGGATCATGGGAACCAAGACAGAGCAGGGTTCCCAGAGGACCTAGACCGGGGAGTTGCAGGGGGCCTGGAATGGAAACAGGAGACTGGGGCCCTGGATGCAAACACTGCAATGCCTGGTGAGCGAACGGATGCAGCAGATGAGCATGGGCCGAATTAGTGATGCTCTCAGATAATCAAGGCTGGATTAGCAGGAGATGGGCATGGCTAGTGGGGACAAAGGTGAGAAGGGTGGGATTGTCACGCCCTGCAAAAAACACAGTGTGACTTAGTTAAGATGGTCAGGAGGAGTTGATATCTGAAGCTAGCTGAGCCCCCAGCAGATTTTGGAGGGCAGCTGAGTGCAAGAAGTGATTTACTGGGGGCTATTCCTTAGAGTGCAGCAAAGCTGGAAAAGAATCCATTTTTTTTTTTTTTTTTCTGACTCCTGTTCTTTTCTTTACCGCAGGGCTGCCTCCCAAGTAAAACCTTTACCTCACGCTAAGAATTCCAAGCTGGAAGAAGGCATTCTTTCTTGCCTAAAGAGAGACTTCCTGGGAGGTCAAGTCTTCATGGTGGGTGGCTCCTCTTATTGATGATTTTATCAGTTGTAGGGAATCTGTGCTGGGTGTTACGAATATCCATAAAACAGGAGAGGGAAGGAGAAACCTATTGTATTAAATCTTTCTTTATCCATTCAGTTTTCTTCCCTTTGCCTCCCATGCCACATGGTATTGGTGCCAAAATATACATTCTGGTGCCTTTAAGCAAAACTAGTTCTTCTGCCAAGGAGAACTCTGACACTAAACATTCCGTTTTTCCCCCTTTAAAAAACCCTTTATCAAGTTTTCGCCACACAAAAGCTGAAGCTTATCAGTCACTAAAGCAGTTCAGTGATGATTTTGGCTGCTGTTTTTCAAAGGGGACATTCATTCATTCATTCATTCATTCATTCAATAAATACTAATCAAATGCTGCAGTATGTCAGCCACTAGGCCTGACAATAGAGCAAACACAGTCACAGTTTCTGCCATCTTGGAGACACTAATCAAATATATCACAAACAAATGTAAAATTGCAAGTCACCTAAAGAAGAGGCACATACTTGGCTGATGTTAAGCCACTATTTAAATGCATACATACTGATCATAGTGGATATTTTCTTCAAATGGCCTACTCTCTGTGTGCCAAATGCTGTTCCACTCATTAAGAGGTGAAGTCTTTCCCTATCCTTGGATCGGGCAGGCCTTGGGACTTGCTTTGACCAGAAGAATGCTCTGAAGGGATGCTATGAAACTTCTGAGCCAAGGCCTTAAGAGAACTAATGGCGTCTGCTTCTACCCTTTTAGAAGCCATAGAAAAAGCCCAATATCCTGAGACCACAGCACTGAGGAAACCAAGCTAGCCATAGGGAGAGGTCACATGGAGAGCATGATGTTCAGCCAGGTCTCATCTCTTCAACCATCGCAGGTAAGACAGCAGACATGTTATTGAAGAAGTCATCTCTGACATTTCTACTCCAGTAGAAACACATGAAGCAGAAAAACCATTCAGATGAAACCAGCCAACATTGCAAAAATTAGAAAGAATAAATTGTTATTTTAAGTTATTAAGTTTTGGGGAGGTTTCTTACACAACAGTACATAATTAAAAGGCCAGTATAGCTGCTGCCTTGAGCCCCCGAATGCTACCCCTGTGGCCCAGGCCCCTCCAGTCCCATCTCCAGCACCCCAGCACTGCTCCTCTCCATGAGTTAGCACTAAATGGTCAATTCTTGGCTCAGCAGGAAGCCTCCAGGATCTTGTCTCAGTGTACATTCTGACTGGACCTACGTTCTCTTGCTCAATATCTGCACAGTACCAGTAAATGTCTTGAATACCATCGCTGGGCACAGGGTAGCATAAGAGTGTATAGTGATGGTCTTTGTCTTATTCAGAGAGGCCAAAGAAGAATTCCCCGAGAAAGTGACACTTGAGCTGAGATCTGAAGTACTTGAAAGTGTTAATTTGGTGATGAGAGAACAGACAAGCAATATAAGATACTCTGTGGTGGGAAAGAAGATGGCAGAAAGAGGGACTGAAAGAAGGCCAGTATGACTTGCGTTCAGAGAGCTGGAGCGAGAGAGAGGTGAGGTGTCTGGACTTTGTAATGCTCCTCCAGGAGTACAGCTGATTGGACTAGAGAGGATACTTCTCTAAGTTGGCCAATGACCAAGAAGAGTGCTTGTACCTATATGCTACAAGGTAATTGTCCAACCCAATCAGATACTCTCTTTCATAGAATTCAGATCAAGATGTACCAAGAGAGTCCATTGGTCGAGAGCAGAATTGCAGCAAAGCCACTGTAATGGCAGATCACAGTTGGGGCAGAGGATACCTCTTCCCATTTGAAGACTGACCTCCAGAGGTCCTATAGAGCCGAGGCAACAGATGGTAGCCTGCAGGTCAGTTAGTGCAGTCAGCACCCTTTTTTTTCTGTCTGTCCACACAGGGTTGCCAGAACATTGTTTTGTTATTAAATTAGTTGTGAATATTAAAACATCAAAAGTTTTCAGATAGAGAGCTCTCAAACATTGAAGAATTTTTTTGGATATTACTGCCACATCCCTGATGGTAACAATGGCTGGGGATGAGTAGCATTTACTTGCTTTAGATAGAGTATGAGTAGTGCACACCAGTTTATAAGTTTCTACTGCTTCTTGGGGTGTTCCTCCAACACTTGAGACCAGTGTCAGTTGCCATATATCGTCTTGCACAGGCCCTGCTGCATTCACATTACTCTCCTTGCCCCTAGCGGATTTGGACCCTGAGACTTCTTTCATTGGGACACTGCAGCTGCCATTGTAAACTAAAGTCCCTGATTTCCTCTTGGTTGTATGTGAGATAAGGTTGCCAGCTTCAGTAAACACACACAAAAAAACAAAACAATAACAACAACACAACACAAAATAAAACAGGATACCTGGTTAAATTTGAGTTTCAGATAAGCAACAAATGATTTTTAGAATAAGTATGTCGCCAGTGTTGTATTTTTTCTGGCAACCCAATGTTTGAAACAAAGCACATGACTGCTGAGACAAGTCCTGGCCTCTGTATTCCCCATATACGTTTCCCCATCAACTGAAGGTGACAGTGGGTGAGGCTCTGCTTCTTGCTACTGAAGCACCGTACAACGTAGGTGTCAACGAGCAGCCCATTCAGAGCAAATCGACTCTGAATAGTGACAGCCCAGGTTGGAAGGTAGTTTGGAGACAGAATGTTGAGGGTCCTGAGTGCCAGGCAAAGAGCTCGAGATGGAAGGTGACACAATGGCAGCAGCACTTTAAGAAGATACAGCTGACAGTGTCTTTTTGACAAACTGGAAGGCTGCATTCCTGAGCAAGGGGTGCTAACCAGAAGAGACTGAGCTTTGAAGTAACGAGTCTCCATTGGCATGTGGAGCCTGTGAAGGAAAACTGTTTCTCTGCTCAAAACACTTTGACACCAAATGTATGGCTTTTCCACATGGAGCAATTCTCCAATTCTCTGTGGATACCAACTGGGTGTCCTACAAGTTAATTTGGTTCTGATACTAAGTACCCGGAGTTAGTGCAGACCTTACAGGTTAAGGGCTCAGTCCCACAAAACTGTTCCTACTTCAGATGCCAATCACACGTAGTGGGTCCCCAGGTTGCCCACACTAATCTCTGACTTGCTACAAGCAGAGGTTCCTATGACTCTCTCCTTATGTTTGATACTTTGCATAACAGCTCACAGAACTGAGGGAAACACTTTACTTAGTATTACCTGTTCATTATAAAGGATGTTACAAGGATACAAAGGAATAGCCAGATGAAGAGGTATGTAGGGGAAAGTCTGGAAGCATTGTGAGCACAGGAACTTCTGTCCCCAGGATGCACTACCTTCCCAGCATGTGGATATGTTTGCCAACCTGGAAGCTCTCCAAATCCTTTTGTTTAGGATCTTTATGGAAGTCCCATTACTTAGGCATGACTGATTAAATCATTGGCTATAGGTGATTAACTCAATCCCCAGCCCTTTTTCCCTCCCCAGAGGTTGGGGGTTGGTGGGGCTAAAGTTCCAAACCTCTAATCATTTAGTTGGTTGCTCTGGCAACCAGTCCCCATTTTCTGAGAGTAAAGTCATTAGCATAAACTCAGGTATATGAAAGGACTAATTATGAATAACAAAAGACACTCCTATCATCCTATCACTTAGAGGATTCCAAGGGTTTTAAGAGCAGCAGTATTTATTATTTAGTAAGGCCATAGGTGGAGACCAGCAGTGAGATAAATTATGAATAATAATACCTAATATTGCCATGCTTTTGAAGAGTCTCTTCAAAGTGCCAGGAACCAGGGACAAAGACCAAATATATATTTCTTATTATAACATAATATAGTAGCTGGAATGGAGAGGAAGTGACAAGGTGACTGTTTTTGAGGGAAGAATCAAGAGGCTTTGGTGACAATTTGGATAGCAGGGCAGAGCCGGTTGCAGGAGGAATCAACTATTTTGGTGGCACTTTTATGGCTATCAGATAGTGGCACTGCTGCCCTGGAGTTTTATTACTAAGGAGGGTGGAAGGGGGAGCTGCTCTGAAGAGAAGAACGGTGACACCTTTTTAGCTGTGTTGATTTTGAGGTGCCATCAAATCCAAAAGTCAAGTAAGTGGTTGAAAATGCCGTTAAATTACAAAAGCAATTAATATTTACTCTGTTCTTACTACGTGCTTCCTGTTCTAAGATCTTTACATGTATTAATTTGTTAAATCCTCACAAAAATTCTGTGAGAGAGACACTGTTATTACTCCCACTTTGTAGATTAGGAAGCTGAGTAACAGAGAAGTTTGGTGACTGGTCTAACATCACAGAGCCATTGACGTTCCATCCCAGCTGTCCCTCACTGCCTTTGTCACACGTCCTTCCAACTTAAATGCAGGGTTTTGCTTCCCTCTTAGCTTATTAAATCAATCTAGAGCTGAGAAGAAAAAGGTTTATTCATCAGTATCATATTAATTAAACTTTTGTAAGAGGAAATGCACAATTAAAACCAGACACCCAAACTTCAATTATATTTACATATAAAATGAATCAAAATAGATACATGGCCACATAGCATATTTATTTTGTGGCTTCTAATTAAGATGCTTTAATTTTACCATTGCCATCTCAGTATTTAGTATTTAGTAAGGCCATAGGTGGAAACCACTAGTGAGATGAATCATGGATAATTATATTGTGCCTTTGAAGAGTCTCTTAAACATGATTAAAATTATTAGCAATAATACATTAATTAGCTAATTAATACTAGTTTCATTATGTGAATCCGTAGTAATCTTTTTATATGGGTGGCTGAAACTAAGCTGCTAGCAGGTAGCTCAGTTTACTTCTTCAAAAATATTTCTTTTATTCTGGGTATAATGGTAATACATTTTCATTAGCTACTTTCACTTAAGTTGTACATTCTTGCTGTACTGGACATTGTTATTTTGTCTTTTTGAAAAGAATTGTTGGATCCATGTCCTAAGATTCATAGCTGGCATTGCTCTCTTGTTGTGGAAACAGTTTGTAGGAGAATATTGCATTCCTGAAGTCAGAGGCTAGTTCATCTTCACAAGATCTACTGATAGAGAGAAATTTGAGGGATGGGAATTGAGTCCATGGAGATGTAAGGGGGTCATCAGCAGGGCAGCAGATTTAGGACACATGTGGATAGGACAACTACTGCCTTTTCCCACTTCGCCAGCAACTGTATCTCCAACTCCACGAACAGAAGGTGAGAATGAGAAGAAAAACATCTGTATCCTTGCGCATGTTTTGGCCTGTTGCTGATTCAGCCACAGGCGGTTTGGGATGTGTGAGTGACCTCAGGGTGTGTGCAGCCTGGTTCCTCTCAACACTGTGTACTTCCCTGGTCATAGAGCCATAAGTAAAGTTGGAAAAAGTGACAGCCTGGAGAAATAAATTTAGAACCACTATATAGTGACACTGAGCAGTGGGGTGTCCCCAGCTCTCCCCAGTAATTCACTGCTGACACGGAGGGAATACATGTTTACTGATGTCAGGACTGGGGTGTTTTGGGGTGGACTGAAAGCAGAGACTCTCAGTGCCCTCCAAGGTGTCAGCGGGCCCGAGGCATTGGGCCATCGAGCCATTATAGAGTAACTGACTTATGAATTTCATGGGAAAATAGACAAAATCTTTGTGAACTTGTGCAAATCAGATACATAGGCTTGTAATAGATGAAATCAAGCAATTCATATAATTTGGCTCAACCTGAGAGCTATGGGAATGAGAATGCCAGGAAGAAATCCTGTGACAGTTTTGCTGAAGCAAGAGTATGTGTATATGTGTTTATGAACCCTTATTCCCACCTTCCATCCCAATTTCCTCTTATTCCTGAATGTCAATAGTGATTCAGCTTCCGGTTCAAGCTGGTATGGCAAGAGGCTCCTGAACTCACCTCTCATGGACACACCAAATCTATAGCTACAAAAGAACGATTCTCTGTGAAAGAAGTCCAGAAGGTGAGTGCTACACATGGGGCAAACGAGACAAAAACCCATACTGAAGTGATAAAATAGGCAGAGACACAGCCTCGCCATAAACCCCACTTGGTGTTATGCCACACAGCTGGAGGACTCCCACCTCCCAGCTTCTCCCTGAGGTGCCAAGGGTTTGAACCCCACATGTTACTTCCACTTTTAAGACTTCCACCTGAGAGGCCCCCAAAATATCTAGCTTCAAAAGTCAGGAAGGCTTGTGTCCACAAGACACACCCCTCTCTCCAAATATAGTGATTTCAACTTGATTATTTTACCTTTCTGGGACCCATGATTTTTTTTTTTTTTCTTTTAATCTAGGAAAAAAAGGAGGAAACTCCTCGGAGATTGACGTAGACACTTGATCAAAATGAATTCTATGATTAAAAACATTAATAATTCACATCGTTTAGAAAGGTACAAAATTGGCTCATTTCATGCAAATTCTCCCGCTGGCCACTTGGAATAAAGGTAAAACACCTTGTGCATAGGTCATCTCTTTTTTCTTGTAAGTAGGTTTAAGCCAATATAGGTTGCAGTTTCCCTTTCTGTTTCCTTGACATGGCCATGTGATGATGCTTGTTTGAAGGCCAGACAGCAAATGAGGGATGTGTGTGTGTGTGTGTGTGTGTGTGTGTGTACATAGAACCAGGTTTCTCCTTAATGACAAAGACGTGAGTAGATCCCGTGTTTCCTTCCTGGTTGTGCCAGCTCCAAGCACACAGATAATGAGACAAGCTCAAAGCTATGCTGCTTGGCCTAGACTGAAAATTCCCCTGCAAACTCCTCCAACTTCTCTTCTGGTGTTGTCTTAAGAATGAAGATGAAGACAGGAAGTCAGGTTCTTTAGAAATGAAAGGTCTAAGTTAAGCTTCTAATTTGGGAAAATTACTAACTCGATTATTACTTGACTTAAATTTAACAGTTCACACCCAGGAGATTCTGCTAACTGCATGTTGTATTTTTCAACAGTCATGAATGCAGCAGAGATCAGGATTTTATTTCAAACAAAAATGATTTGCTTTTATTTTTCTATATGGGTGTAAGGAGAGAGTGGGGCAGAATAAATCTATTTGCAAGTTATTTAAATGAAAGTCATTAAGCAATGGATGATTTATTTTATGTTTGCATTCTAGAGTATTTTTAAAACTCTAGGCCATTTATGTTTATTGTGTTTAGGGCTAGCTTAAGAAAATAATGTGAATTAAATATTTCACTCTCGTCTAACAGTTTTATATGCAAATTTGGTTAAATGATAGAGAATACATGTAAGAGAAAAAATGTTACAGTGCTCGTGAAAAGAAGAGAAAAATGGCGTGTATTCTTAGTAAAAACTGCTAAACTTGCTTTAGAAATACGTTACAATCACTAAAATACAAGAACTATCATTGCAGATGGATGGGCTCATCCTAATCACTCACGCGGCTTTTATAGTCTCTTCCACACCAGTTGTGATACTGCAGAGCCTGTCACCCCTTTATGGGACACCCATTTCCCCCGCAACCCCAAACTACACCCAGAATTGCTTCTGTGACTAAGGGATTGTGTTTTTTTCCTTTTATCTCTCTGTTTTGGGGACAGAAAAAAAAGTTTGAGGAAAAGTTAGTATTTCTGAGAGGATTTTTATTTCCAGAAATAAGGAATAGAATAGATATTCTATCACCAATTATTATCTTCCAGTCAAGTAAGATGTTATGCATCTTTAATTGGTCAAGGTTTTCAAATAATTTATATTTTAATACTCAGTCTGGAATGCAAGATCCTTGTAGAGTTTGTGGTGAGCACCAACTGGATGACTTTGCTTAAAGGGTCACCACGAGAAGTATTTTAGGCAAAGAAGCTTCAGAGTTCTACCCCTGAACTCTGGTTGGAAGAAGAGGATGTACGCTCAATTTCTTTTTTTAACCCACTGTAAGATTAGTGGCAGCTCATTTTCATCTAAGAGGTTGTTTGTGATGATGGCACCAAATCCCAGTGATCATGAAAGAGCATATGTTCTCTAATCAGATCCATCAACTTGAGTGATGATCTGTTAGCTTTGGAGATTTGAACGTCTAAGGTTTGAAACAGCTGTGGGCAGAAAGAATCTCCCCCACCCCATGTTCTAACATTCCCACTGAAATAAATATGCTTTTAGTTGAGTGGTCTCAGACACAGAGGAGTCAAGGCTGGAGCATTTAGCTGAAAAGGAAACCCCCAAAAAATCCTGACACGTCTCGAAAAGGCCTCAACAGATCTAGACATAACTGCAGTCCAAAGGCTTGCCCATGAAATGTGGGTAGAAGGGAGATTGTCCAGACCTGAGGAGACTAAATCCATTTGCGGTCTTGCTGAGCTTTGATCTGGCTCCCTGACACATGTCATTTGGGTCCCATAAAGGAGACAAAGTCTATCTGCAGGAGACAGCAGACAAAGGTGGCCTCTTGGAGGAGGTGATGGTTCTTGGATGAAATACAGTATCTTCAGAACGTAGGACACAATAAGGGGCAGGAAGGCATGCCAAGACACTTCCTTTTTGGGCTTTCGCTCTCTAATTCTCTAAGCTTGATTCTACCCCATTTGTAAAGCTTCTAAAGAAGGATAACTTTAGTTTTAGTGAAGAAATTTTTTCACTTTTCTCCTTCAAATGGGAAATAAAGTAGTTTAAGGGTGGCATATGGAAGAGGGCTCTCAAGACCTGTTCCCTCACCCTACTGCCTGTGTCTTATAAACTGGTGGAGTGTTGTGTGGAAAAGGTCTTCTATTTTCTACGTAAATGAAATAAGAAGAAAGAAAAACAATGAACTGCCAATTCCACTCCAGTCAATGGAACTTGAGAAATCACTGTTTGAACAATACTTGGCTGAGTAAACCAAGAGTGCAACACACTAAGCTGGAGGGTGAGGGGTGTGCGTGAAGGTAAGTCATGAACCTCAGCTTCTAGTCAGTAACTCCTGCTTTTCTCCTGCCTCTAGTCCAAGAGAGGCTCTCTTCTGAGATTTTAGCTCTCAACTTACAATCCTGAGGCCAACTTTAGGCTCCACCACTGACTAGTTCTGTGAAGGTTGTCAGTGAGCCTCACTGTCTTCATCTGTGAAGACATTACTTCATGGGGCTTTCTGTGGGAAGTAAACAGGATTGTGTGATGATCGCAGCTCAGGGACTGTCACTAAATAAAGGCTCGGCAAAATGTTAGTGTCTACATCCTTAGCAACATTCACTGGTAAAGGGGAGCTGTAAACCTAGGATGCCAGAAGACATTATAATATAAATGACCATTACTCAATGAACATTTTAGTATGCAATGCAAATATATTCTGTGCAGGCTAGGTGATACGCTGAAAGATTTGAAATGGCAAACATTTTTATTTTCAAAATAGTTTAGAAGGTGGATCCCACAAAAGTAATTCCTGGCTAAGAGTGCAATAGATCATTAAATTGGTGGTCTGTGAGTATCTAGAAGAGGAAGCAGTGTTACGAGAATTGTCAAGTGTTGGCTATGGTAATGTGTATCCAGGATGTAGTCCCCTTTTTAAGCCTAAATGGGTAGAAATGGAAAATAATTACTTCAAAGGTTAGAAATGTGCCATTTTCCCAGAAGGGATACATGAATTCAAGCTTTTGAGACAAGCTTACTTTTTCTTTTTCTTTAAATGTATATATATATGTAATTCTTGGAAAGGATCACAATAGACTATTAATTTTAAACTCCATGAGGTCAGGCATTGTCCCTGGTTCCTAGAAGAGTGCCTGTCACAAACAACTACTCGTCGAATGAACGAATGAATGAATGAATGAACAATGAGCAAGTATCCCTGCCACCAACACTGTTGGGGAAAGCTGGGGAGTAACCAGGATGAAGTTTCATTCTTATTTGTTTGTTTTATTTTTGGCAACATATATTTTATGTTTTAACTGGGTTTCTTTGGGAGAATTTGTGTGTGTGCGTGTGTGTGTGTGTGTGTGCATGTTGCAAACTGTTATCTGTTCTTATGAAATTATGTGTGTTCCTTATGGAGTGATCGTGTTCCAGGAGACTCAGACCGGAGATGGTGAAGACTTCAGAAAGTTTATGGCATCATGGGGTGTATCTTTCACTTTGTTCAGGAGAAAGATCTATAACGGCTAACTGGTCTATACTTGGGCATATATAAAAATGGCCATCCCTAACACATTGAAGTTGGACTAGTATTATTGGTAATCACTAGGTGTCCTTGGGCCTTGAGGGAGCAGTAAAGGAATGGAGACCCTCACTGTCTCCTTCCATGGAGAAAGCCCTTTGTCAGGGATGGAGAGCTGGACCATAGGAAGAAAGCGAGCTAGCACCCCCCGCCACTCCCCGACCTTTCTCCAGGTCCTCATGGCAGTTCTGCAGTCTAATAAGAAGGTAGGAGAGCTGAACTTCGTAACACGGCAGTAATCTAGGAGACGGGAAAGGGGATTCCTGGAACTCTAGTAGGATGAGCTTGTGGGCTAAACTATTAAGCAAATTCACCTATTAAAAAAATGGTTATCCACAAGGCACTTCCATGACTAGACAGGCTTTTTGGAAAATGTGTCTAACAGATTGTGATAATTTCAGTCAGCTGGGCAACTGGGTTGTAAAAAAATGTATAATAATTTTTTCAGTAAAAGGGCCAGTGTCACATGACTCTCTGTTCTTGCTGACAATATCTCTTCTTGCTGACAATGATTCTCAGGTTAAAGATTACATCATCTTTCATCTTGTCTATTTTGCCCCTTGTGAAGAGAACAGAATTATGTCTCCCAGGTCTTCCTTTTCCTTAACCCACTAAATTGACAATTGTGTATTAGAAAGTACAGAAAAGGAAAGCAATAGGATCTGATATATTATTTAAAAAGGATCAATTGTCTGTGCTAGACATATTGCATATTATATTTATTCCTCTTGGCAATTGTGACACATGAATATTATTATCCCCATTTTACAGATAAGAAAATCAAGGCACAGAAAGGCTAAGTCACTTGCCTAACCTAGGGAATGAGGTGTCGAACCTGGAATTATCTGGTTCCAGAATCCCTGCTATTTCTTTCATGGTACCTCCCTGTGCTTCACTCCTGGGCTCTTCTTCGTGTTTTTTTCTGGGTAGATATGCAGCTATGCAGGTGGCATCAAGAGCAGGACAGATATGCAGACGTGCTAGTAGCATGTGGGAGCAGGAGGTCATTTTGGTGAACACTCATCTCTTGCCCCTTTTTTGATTTTGTCTCCTCCCCACCCCCAACGGTCTCCTGCTTCTGAAAGAAGTCACAACAAGGGATTTGTCACTTGAGATCAAACCAGTGATCCATCCAGCTCAGTTTCCTGCCCCTTGAGTTTGACTGAGTCAAGACACTTGAGCAGGAGGCAAAAGGCTGGGCAGCCCCTAAGGCGAGCAAACAATATTGCATGGTGTAAGTGGGATGAGTACATCCTGGCTGACCCCAGACCCATGTGCCCCAAAGCAGCAGATTTAATAAAGCAAGTGGCCAGGTGAGGTCACAGCCCAAATTCCAGACATGTTTTGCCCACATGGGCTTGAAGGGTCTCCTTCCATCTCTCTGTCAGATTTATAGGCACATCTGAATCTCATTTTTAAAATTTCAGCCTCTGAGCTTTGTTATATTTCTTTCTAATACTTTTCTGCTGTGGCCTGAGAAGCAAAGGGAACACTTGCTTCTGCCTTGCAATTAAGATTAACAGAAAAGAAACATTTTAAATGATTTAAAAAATTATTTTGATAACATTTATAATTTTGGCATCCTTAGGGCACAAGGAGAGAATTTTTTTCTAAAATCTTTTCTTATCTCAAATGGGGTTGGTTTATATCCCCCACCCTGCCTTTCATGTTATTAGTCCCCCATTACTTACACATGCTGGCTGCCTCTCAAAGCCATTGAGGTCATGTGTCCTAACCAGAGCCAGTGGTTCACCAACAAGGCAGGTTAAAGGGGACATTTCAGTGGCTGGGCTGGCAGATTCTGGGCCAGGTTACTGGAAGGACCCTGAGTCCCAGATGGTACGCAGCTCTGGTTCTGAGAGTGATAGCCTGGGAAATATAACTGAAAGTGTCATGAACCAAGTACCAAGTCAGATGTGGGGGCTTGCATGGATTTTAGGACCCCAAAGTCCCAAGGCCACAGGAATTAAAGATCCCTGCCTCAGGTCCCTGAAGTAAGCAGGCTGTCTGTTGCCCCCTCATGTCTACAGTGGATCCCTTGTGATAGAAGCAAGCCAGGACTGAATACGTGCCAGGGTCTCCTGCAATGTGTGTGCCTCAGGTGGCCAGGGAACTTGGTAATGACGCTGCTGTGATGGGGTTGATTCTTTTTTTTTTTTTTTTTTAAATTTCTCCCTACTTCTTTTCTGTCTAGTATTTGAATTTTGGCTTATTTTTCATATCTATTTTCTCACTTTTTCTTTTTCTCTTTATTTGTGAGGCGGAGTTAGGTCTGGCCCATGGGACATTATGCAGAATTAGTCAAAAGAAAAAACAACACCCCCCCTTTCCTCTTCGTCCCTTCTTGCCTTCTTCATCTCAGGATCTTAACTGGAACTTTTCTCAGATGACCAGGGTCATAGTACAATGGCCGAATTTCAGAGGGATCCTCTGAATGATTCCACATTCAAGCGCTTCCTGGAGAGCTGATCCCATGCACCCAGGCTATCATGGCCTGTGTGTCTGGAATGTGAACTGAGCCCGGAGTCAGCCCAGCTGATGGAGAAAAAGGTAGATTTGCATTAGGAGTGGTGGTCAGGAGTTCAAGTTGATTACACTGGCATTTTTCTTTGGAAAGTGGCAAAGCACTTGCATTAAAATATCCTCCCTGTTAATTAAGGGTTTTAATATAACGGGGGCAAAGAACGTTAATGAGAATCATGGCACCCTGGTTGCTAAATTAATGACTAAGCGAAGGAGTCCCAGACTCTAGGTTTATCTGCCGTTAGGCATCTCTGAGCTGGCAGGAGGAGCAAACTGACAAGAATCACTGTGGAAATGATTGAGTTTCTCAAGCAGCCTGTGTTATTTTAATTAGACCGGGATATTGAGAACATGGTGCATTGATAAACTGGAGAAATAATGAAGGTTGTTCCTTCTCCCCTCATCTCTTTCCACTCCTTTCAAATGAAGCAATTATTTCCCTGACCTCAGGAACTGCATTTCAAAGAGGTCTGAAGACAGGCTTAGGCCTGCTGCTCTGGTGAATTCTGTGGTGCCCAATTACTGACCTCAGGAGTCAGCATTCCGAAGATTAGAGTCACGGGGAGTTTGCTTCACAGACTCACTTCTAATAATACACCTTCCGTGCAGACACCATTAACCTGCCTTTTCCAGTTAGCCAATGAGGTATGTCTAGGGGCAAAATTGTTATCAGCTCTCGGGGGTCAGGCCCCTGGCTCTAATTAGAAACAGAGGCATCTGCAAGGGAAAGTAATAAAAGCGCCCAGTGACTAAATGTTGACAGTGAAGAAAGGCAAGGTGAGAAGTCATTCTACGTCTTGGAACCTATAGGAACAGTACACCTTTCGCACTGAAAGAATCACAGACCATTTGGCTCTCCAGCATCTTAAAGCTAGCTCTGATTTTCCTTGCAAGTTTTATTCCGATAAGCTGGGCAAGTAATGTTGTTATACCAATCTTATTTAAATGGTTCAGAGGACAAAGAGACTCCTTTCCCTTGTCTCCACACTGGGGGGCCTTAATCATTTAGTTGAATTGAGCAAATATTTTTTGAGAGACGTCGTGTGCCAAATGCTGTGCTTGGATGGATAGCTGGCCCTTCCCAAGGAGTTCTCGGAGAGAACTAAACCAGAATGCCCAAGGCATCCACAGAAAGTCATGAATTAACTTCTTTCTGCTAGGTGCCGTCCATGGGAGGATTGAGAAAATGGTCACCCATTTTTTGTAGGGCGTAATTCCCTCAGATAACAGCCCTGGCAAAGGCTGGATCACACAAAACTCCCACCTGTACTATTCTAGCCAAGAAGACAGGTAGAGAGTTTAGCAACAACACAGAATGTGATAAAGACTGGAAGAGGGGAGGTGTGCTGTGGGAGCACATGGTGGAAGAGCTTACTTGGTCAGAGAGAGGAGGATGGTGAAGAAAAGTCTCCTTATATCTGAAGGAATAGTAGGAACTGGTCAGAAGAAGTGTCTGGGCAGGGGGAAGAGTGTGACAGCGTGAATGAAAGGTGACAGGGGGCTGTTCCTGGATGGACATTTGTTAGGTCCTGGTATTTAGCAAATAGTATATTTACATGACACATAGTAGGTGCTCAATAAGTACTTGTTGAATGAATTAATCAAGAAGGGAAAGAAGTATGACTAGAACAAAAAGATATGGTTGTAGGAGGCGAAGGGGAAACTGGTAATGTTGGAGAAGCATTTGGGGTGAGGGCCAGGTCTGCAGAGGCCAATATGAGCCTCATTGGCCACTTTCAACAATGTGGGCTTTTCCCTAAACGGTAAGGGAGTTACTAAAGTGTAGTAAAGTGGATTATGTAGCTTCTTGGTCATGTGTTACGAGTATAAGAGGGTGTATAAGTGCAGTTCTTCACTGGAAAGCAAGTCTTGCAATTAGCTGATGACAAATGGGTACTAAGTTCAGGCTGATGACTCATGCAGAGTCCCCCTCTGATAGGCATCCTGAAGTTTCCTTCTCTGGACTGTGTCCCTCCCTCTTCTTCTTCTCTCTGTTCCCTAGCTTTTCCTACCCCTCTGCCCTTTTCCCAGGGTCCCAGCCCCACCGGGAGGGGTAGCATCAGACCTTCAGGTCCTGTGGTTTGGGAGAAAGCCCCAGCTTCTTCACATTCCATAATAAAACATCTCTGAGACAACCCTGTTTCTTCCTGTAGTGTCACTTTGATATGTTACAATGCTCTGGACCTTTATCCAACTTTATATGATTTTACACCTGTTCTCTTTTCATTTGCCACCTTTTCAAATGTCCCAGCTGTGTCAGGGCAGTAGGATTTGTGGGAGCTTTTCTCAAAGCTGTCACTTAATGTGGGTAGGTTAATTTTATTTTAAATATTCATTTCATAATAAAGGCAATGTTTCAAGGTTGTTTAGCCTTCATTGTAGGGTTTTGCACTTTCCAGTGATCAAGAATCCTTTCTTGCTACTTTTGTAACATTCACACCACATTTCTTCCATCTCTCATGTTCTAAGACTAAGACTTAGAGGAGAATTTTTAAAATGGGCTCCCTATGAGGGGAGCTGGTGTGGGAGGAGGAGAGAGGGGCTGAGGAGGGCAAGTTTCAGGCCCTCATACTCCTGCTTCAACTGCAGTGATGTGGCATTGCTTGTTGGGTGCTGCCCTCAGCGTCAGATCCCATTGACATGGAGGGTTCCACAGTTGAGAACCACTGCTTCAGAGAAAAGCTTGAGGATGACCGCCTGGAAATGGGCAAGGAGCCATTAAAATTAGCACCACTAAGGGTACATTGCCTTCAACCATGAACTTGGCAGAAAAGGACTCATGAGGCTAGAAGCCTTGGAGTCACTGTGGCAGCACTTTAAGGACCTGCAATCATTTCTCACCTTTGTTTTGGGGATCCTTTAGACAAATTACCTTAGAGATTTAAGACATGAAGCAAATGGAGGGAGGCGACCAGCATTTATTGATATCCTCTAGGTAGGAGGCCTTGTGTTAAAGGCTTTATGTGAGTTGTTCTACTTACCTCTCTCAGAAACTAGGAGGAAGATTTGGGAAAGAACAGAAACATTGATTCTAAGTTCAAGGAGTCCCTAATGGAGCATAGATGGGCCAGAAAGAACGTTACCTTAAATTCTTTAATTCGAAGTGACTAGATTGGAAAGATCAAGTTAGAAACAATGTCTCTTCTAATCTCCATTTGTCCTTAGTACAATCATTAGTAGTAGATACCATGAAACTATGCTGTGCACATTCTAGAATTGTGGCTTTTGATCTTTTGTCCATAAATATCACCTGGAAGCCTGATAAAAATATAGACCTTCAATCTTCACCTACAGAGATATTGATTCAGGAAATCTGGAATCAGGTCCAAGAAGTGGCATTTTATTATCAGGTGACAATTACTTGTAGATTATACTGATAGGAAAGCAAAATAAACATCATTAAACCTGGAAGCTGGGTTTGCTGAAGTTCATTTGCACCAGAAAAAGGCATGGCTACTAATTAATTTAGAAACTGAACTTTCTGGATTGATTCACTTTGGATTATTCTGCTGTGAAGCATTAAGCAAGTGTGGCTGGAACTCTTCAAGATGGTCCAATATCATCAGCATTTATATTAATGTAATAGAAATGTCCTTCTTTCTCTTCTTTTGTTATTTTTCTTATAAGCTGCAATCTGTGTTAGTAGCTAAAAGTTCCTTTACAGCTGATTATTTTGTGAAGTGTGTCTGTGTCTATACAACTAAATCATCCTTGCAGACACATTTCCAAAATTAATAAGCCTGAGGAACAGCTGGGCAGACCCTTTTTTGCCATGGCCAGAGAGCCCGCCCTTGTGCCTTTGTTCATTTCTTTGGCCGACGATGCTCTCTTCACCCTGTCAAATCTTATTGATCATCAAAGGGTTATTGCAAATGTCACGTCCTTCCAAAGCATTTCCTGATTTGCCTCTTCCACTTCCTTTTTCTTGCATAATTTGACTATCACATTTGTGTGATTTTTCATCATCTTGGAACCTGCAAAACTTGTGGTTATAATTCTTTTATGGGGCATATTTTTCTTCTTTTTCTATCTTCTATTTTTCCTGCTTTATTCATTTACTAAAAGTGCTTATTGCCATACTTAAGTACTACAGATGTATTTACAATCGAGAATAAAGGTTTAGCCTTCCACATCAGCCCCACATCTCACTACAGATCTTTTAAATGTATTTGTCATATGTATCTCTCTATGTACCTGCCTCTTCCTCCTGAACCACACAGACTTTCTGTACTTTTTCAGAAGGGTTTAATTTATAACAAAGTAGGCTTCCTGTCAGCTACTCTAGTACATGTATAAAAATTCCAAAAAATGTTTATTTCATTCTTTAATTTGGATTTGAACAATACGATGTAACTCTTAGGTAATTCATGAGTGAATATCCTAGTCTGTGTGTCTTGTCCTGATCTCTTTGAGAACACAAGGAATTCGTTCTAGCCTCCCCTAGTGCCATATGCATGTCCTCATGGATGGAAAGAACAGTGCCACCTGGACTGGCCTCCACCCTCATCCCGCTCTTCCTCAGTCTTTTTTATCCCTCTCATTCAGGGCTCAGCAAACTTTTTCTGTGAAGGACCACAATATGTTAGCAGGCTGTACGGTCTCTGTGGAACTACTCAAAGAGAAAGCAGTCATAGGTAATGTGCAAATGAATGGGTGTGTCTGTGTACAACCGTATTTATGGATACTGAAATTTGAATTTCATTCTTTTAATTTTTTTTTCTTGACCATTCAAAAATGTGAAAACCATTCTTAGCTTATGGATCATACAGAAAGACAGAAAGGCCGATTTGGCCTAAGAACCATAGGTATCAACCCCTGTCCTCTTCATTTCCTTTTGCATCTGGTTCTTGATGAAGTTGCTAGTAATTTTCTATCTCCCCTTTAAGGATGGGGCAGGCACGTGGATCTTCAGATCTTCAGAGGCTGGAGGAGGAAAGGCAGACAGGGTCCTCAAGTCCTTCTGACCTTCAAGTAAGTATTTCAAATGCAATGAACAAAAAGCAAGATTGGACCTTCCAAATTTCAAAGTTAACTTCCTACTGTTCCATGTCCTCTTTCCTATGGAGCTAAAAGAGTTTTCCTTGCTAGTCTTGAGTTAATGCATTATTACTGATTGTACCTTCCTCCATTTGATTAGTTTCTTGAAAATAAAGCCTTTTAAAACTCCATTTTCCCTTCATCGTCCATCTGAATGACTGGTATAAATTCAGTGGTCAAATGTTTTTGAAATGAATTACTCCCTGGAATGTCTATCAACCAACTCCCTTCATCCTTATTCTATCCATTTCTACTCCTTTCTACTATTTCTCATATAAATTAGCAAATAGAAAACAACAGAACATGTCTCTAAATTCTTTTACAAACATTGACTATCTTGGAAATCCAACAAAATTGAGAGAATTGAGAGAAGACATATTTACCTTTCTAGACGTAGTTTTATTTCTTTTCTTAAAGTACACAGCACCCTTCCCTGGGGATAAAGGATATAAAGCTTTTTACCTGCTATCCGGTGATAAAGATAATCAAGATGGGTTTGTGTGGGGTTTCTAAAAAGTTCAACACTCTTCTCAACTTATATGGTAATAAGATGGTAATAAGATTCTGCCTGCATTTGAATTGAATGTATCTTATTTCTGTGACCAAGTCTAAAGTTGCTTCTGACACTTCCATGCCATTCCTGCTTTTCTTGAAAGCAGATGTGGAATTGTAGTAGACACTGAGTCTTTCTTTTTATTATTAATATCTAAGTTTTAGTGATCATGGAGAAATGTACATTGGACAAAATGGCAGCAGGGAGCAGAGTGATCAGAGAGAAACTTTTTCCAAAGTTTAAACATGTGCTTAAACATAACTTTGACTCTGGAATCTAAGTTAACACATCAGGGTCTTCAATTTACAAATTTTTTCCTGGTCAAAAAACAAAATGTCTAATAAGCTAATGTGTACTCAGTGGCCATATTAAAGTTCTCATAAATCATTTATAGGATGCAAAGTAAACATGCCTGGCTCTTTGTATTTTAGTTCCTTGGCAGAAAGCTCCATTTCAGCTGGCCTCATGTCAGCCTGGGTGTTTTCCCCAAACACTCAAGTTCTTCCTTCTAATGGGATCTTATTTTATTTTTGAAACAAATATCTGACTCTGTCCTCTGTACAGCTAAACATGTGACTTACATGCACAATTTTGAAATGTGCTCTGCTATCACTGGCAGCATGATGACTTATTGCTCATAAGCCAGAGAATAAACACATGCTCTCTTTACCTAGAAAGAGCCTTTCATAGATACATTTTCAAGGAATCATGGACCCATTTTCAAAGATCAGTTTCAATTCTGTGGACACAACATCATATGGCTAAGAGCAGAAGATGGCCAACTACAGCAGTGCTTGCTTTTGTATGGCTCGTGACCTAAAAATGGTTTTAACATTTTAAAATTATTTTCAGAAATCAAAAGGAGGATAGTATTTAATGATCTATGAAAATTATATAAAATTCAAATTTTAGGGTTTATAAGTAAAGTTTTACAGGCTCATAGCCACTCCCACTTGTTTAAGTAATCTCTACAGTTGCTTTTGCCTGCATTGGTGGAGTTTAGTCTTCTGGAAGAGCCCTTCACAAAAAGTCCACTGAACTCTAGTTTAAAGCGTGGGCTTTGAGTCAGAATTTTTTGGTTTGAATTCTGGCTCTGCCACTTACAGTGTGAAATTTGTCAGTGTTTCTAGTCTATAAAATATTTTCTTATCTGTAAAATATGGTCCGCTTTATTGTTTTCTTGTAAGAATTAAATGACATCAGGTTTGGGCTTCTCCAGTTTCTTCATTCCCTCTAGATGTCACTGTTCTGGTTGAAAGAATTCAAAGAAGAGACTTCACAAGGTTTTGGATTCAGCTGGTATTTAGATTCAGTGGACAACCATTTGGATTTGGTTTTCCATCAGCTCAACTCTATAAGAAATACTTTTAGCACTCTCAGAAAAGCCATGCATTTCTTCCATGCCTGTAGATGGGAAATCTAAAGTTTGAGCTTATATTCTATAGCTTTAACTCATCCTGTGAATTCAGAAGCAATCCACTAGGCCTCTGGTCTTGACATTCCTCCCCTTGGGCAGCCACTGCCCAGTTCCTGAGGATTCATCTGCTGGATGTGTGCTGTCTCAGCAACCACAGGCACTGGTTTGGTCAGGTTCATCAATGGGCTGATTCCCAACTCTCCTCCATCACAGATGGGAATCTCACTTCCTTGTGCCCATCTCAGTGTGATAGTCACACTTCTTTCATGGTACTCTTTAGTACGAAGTTATCAGGTGTGGTTGTTTGCTTATACACAACAATAATACAGTTTGGTAAAAGAAAAAACACTTGTTAGAAGGATACGGGGTGGCAAACAAAACTGAAGGAAGAAATAAGAGCTGCCCCTCTAGGCTGCCAGAAGTAGAAGTTGTGGGGAATTTACAAGCACAGAACTGCCTGTAAGATGCTGCTTTCAAATGACTCACCCTCATCACTGTTGCCCCTGTGACTTGGCATAAGCTTTGAGGATTTGGGAGAATGACTCTGATGGGCCACTCATGTGATCAGGAGGGAGGCTCTTGTCATTGAAATCCTCCAGAATCACATTGGGTGAGGTGGAATGCCTGGTTATCTCAAATACGGATGTCAGCCTCACTCCAACCTTTAATTGTTTTTTTTGGTGATGGTGAGTGGAATGAGAGAGAGGAGGAAGGGAGATATTACTAAAATTTTCTCTAAACTTCAGTTTCCTGAACTATAAAATCCAGATAATATTACTCATTTTTCTTTGTTACAGAGATTAATGAAATAATATATACAATGAATGTGCAATGAATGACTGGGAGTTATTATCCTAATTATTGTTCTCTGCATCAGTTCTTTTCTATGACAATGTTTTCTCATCAAAAGCTGTGCTTTAAGAACCCAGGACTCATAATCTAGAACTCTATTCTTATTTCCCGCCATAGACCACAACAGAAATGGCACTCAAGGATCAAGGGATTAGATCAATGAAATAGTTCACTATTCTTTAAAAAAATTGTCAAACAACTGTCAAAGCTGTGTGTAGACCAGATTAATAGGTGTTTTCTGACCTATTTATGTATTAGATTGACATCTCTTTTCGGACAAAGCTGAGCCTTTATTTTCTAAAGTTTAATTCAACCAGTACTTCCTAGGCATCTATCATAAGCAAAGCTCTATGGGGGGTAGAGGTGGAGAAGAAATACAGAAAGAATTCTTTATTAGTAAGAGTGAAGAGGTTGTACCTTTATTACAAAGCAGTGTCAGTGTGAGAGGAGAGGTGGTAGCCTAAAGCAACTGGAAGGCAACTGACTGGAGGAGTGGGAGTTATTTGGCTGCAGAGACTGGTTACATTACAGTACACTAATAGCCTGTTCTATCTGAATTCAGTAGTATTGAGAAGATGCTATTGTGCTGCGTCTGTTGACATAAAGCAGCTTAAGTATGTTTTAGTAATGTAGCCTGAGTATATTTACCAGACGAATAATAGGTAGAAAAAAAAAGAGATACTAAATTAGTTGCCTATCACATGTTTAAGGAGTCTTGACTTCAGTCCCCATCCTATGAATCACTTTCGATAGTAAGATTAAGTAGTAAACCTATATGCAAGGAGAGATGCATCTCTAGGCTTCTCCCCCATATTCGTTCCCAAGAATATTGGCTCTAAAAAAATGTAAAATATGAGAACATTTAGTTTATCTTTGTACTCTAAAAATCAAGCTTACTCTGCACAAGTCTAGTGTTTCTCAACGATATCGTGTAGATTAGATTTAATTTATCCTTCCCTTCATATTCTTTTACCTTTGGGGAATTACTGAGGACCTCCTTTTTGTGGCACTGATTAAAATATTATTTAAAAATGATTTAAAAATTTTTTGCTAATGAAATTATTACAGCTGTTTATTGTAATATTTTTAAGGGAGTTTATATACCTCTAGTGTAAAGTAAGAGTAGGTATCCTTTTTTGAGTACCTTATCATAGGTATTTTGGTTTTCTATTGCTATGTAACAAACTACACCAAAACATAATGGTTTAAAACAACTTTTTTGTTTGTTTATTTATGGTTTTGGGAAAGGGCTTAGCTGGGTGGTTTGTCTCTGCTCTACGTGGTGTCAGCTGGGGTAGCTGAGTCTGGAGTTCCGCTTCCAAGATGACTTCTTCACTCATATATCTGAGCCTTCAAGTGTTCCTTGAATTTTCTTTCTCTACATAATATTTGACTTGGGCTTCTCGCAGCATGGTGGTTTCATAATAGTTGTACTTCTTATATGGTAGCTGGCTTCTATGAAGCAGATTAAAAAACTACCAGGCCACTTAAAGGCTATGACCAGAACTGATACAGCATCACTTTCTCCATATTCTCTTGGCCAAAGCAGATCCAGGGTCTTCCCAGATTCTAGGGAATGGAGAAATAAACTCCTCTTCTTGATGGAGGAGGACAAAGTCACATTGCAGAAGAGCACATGGGATGGAAGCCATCTTTATTATAGCCATCTTTGGAAAATATTATTTGCCACATTAGGACATGTTTTAAATCCTTTCCATGAATTGCATTCAATTAAGCCTGTGAAATAGTGACTATACACAACATGTATACACAACATGGTACACAGATAACAAGCGGTATATCTTATATAAGCAATGAGTAATCTGATTCACAGGCCCATGCTCTTTACCACTGTTTTCCTGCCTATCACACTACATGCGTCAGACCTCAGACCATACATGTTTTTGTATGAACAAGATTTAGTAGTTGTTTTAAAGCCTCTTCTTTGTACATAAGACAAAGAATGTGCACAGAGTGCTGGGGTACCTATTCATGTAAATGTGTTATTGATTCATTTCGTATGTCTAAATACAAAATGACTTGCTGGGTCAAAGGTAAGCATATTTGTAAATTTGATAAATTCTACCAAATGCCCTCCTGTAGACATCAATTTATAATCCCCCAACAATGTGAAAGGTCTGTTTTCCATCTCTTTGCCAACAATTTGATTTGAAGCTCTTTGATCTTTGCCAAATTAGTCAGTGAAATATGGCATCTCGCAGTAATTTAATTAGCATTTCTCTTATTATGGATGCTGTTGTTCATCATCTCATATGTATTAGAACCATTTGCTTTCCTTTTCTGTGAACCATCTCTTCCTATTGTTGTCAGTGTTTTTCTATTGGAATCTGTCTGTCTATCTGTCTATCATCTACCTATTTATATAATTATCATTCTATCTCACTTCCGATAGCACTTTATATAGTAAAATAAATTACAAAAATAAAACTATTATTTTGTCTGCACATATTTCTAGTTTTTTTCTGCATGCGACTTTGCCTTATGTATGATTTTTGTTAGGCAGATAAAAATTTTTATACAGCCAAGTTTAATTCTTTTTGTCTTCTGAGTTTTCTGTTATACATAAAAAGATTTTTCTTCATCCCAAGAGTATGAAAAGCATCTCACATGTTCTATTTTACAATTTTAGGAATCATGCAAAGTTCTCCACTTCACCTGATTGAGATAAACTTTTGAAATTAGGAGCATTCACATAAAAATCGGGACTCTTGATCTGGGAGATCTGTAGCGCTGACCTGCAGTTCACATGGAAACATTTGGTTGGAGGTGAGTGGCAGCCCCACCCCTTTGGACAGGACCTATCCTCACTTTGCATGGTTCTGACCTTGCCCTTTGTGTTCACTGACATTCCAGGCAATGCCTGATAGGCTATTAAGTGCACTGTTCCTAAATTGCAGCCGTATGTGAGGTTAGGAGTGGAAGGTCTGAGCTGGTGAAGGAGTTGGGCTTTCTTTCCATAGCAGTCTGTTTTCATAAGTTTTCACATTTCCCTCCATGTTAACAATGTACTATGGTTCTTCTAAAAATGAGGTATACACCCACATAGGAAATAGGCAAAGCCATCATGCAAATGTGGTACATCTTTCTGATGGACACCTTGACTCTGAAATGGATGGTAATGATGGTGGTGTATAATTTACTGGTAAATAATTTAAAATACTTTTGCTAAAAACAAGCATCAACTTAATATGGAGTATAAATCATTAAAATGTATTTTAATGACTTTATTTAGGATTAAAAAACTAGCTACATCTGTAGGCTGCATTTATGTATTCACTCATCTCTAATGTAAGGGTCACTTAGGTGTAAAAGTTTGACACCATTGAGTAATAAATTCTATAATAAGGCTAAATATAGATAAATTTTCACTGCCAGTCAAATCTTCTTCAACTTTATAGAATCATCTTATTTCGAACAGCTGATGTTGGATGGGTACCTGTTAATTGAGTTTTCAGGTAAAAATATAGTTACTTGGTTTATGACTCCAGAGGGATATTTCGAAGTAACATGTTAGGAATAAAGACTACCTGTTAATTAAAGGGAAATATTTCTATGTGTGAGAAAAGGAGTAAAGGTGGGTAATCGAGAGGGGGAGATTATGTTGTTTCGATAAGTCTCTTCGGAATTGTATTCAAATAATAGAGAACAGATTTATTTTAAACAACAAACATTTATTAAATGCTTTATGTGTGCCAGGAAGGACTAGTTAAACAGAATAGAGTAGCTTGAGTATTTACAATCTGATGAGGTAAAGAGGACAGTTCATAATAATGATGTTAGCCCAAAACACCATAGATTCTCTCTATATACCCTCCAGGTGCAGAATAGTTAAAATGTTGAATAAAATAAATTTTAAAATAAAACATTTAAAAAACACAACTAAGCTGATAGTAGAAAAAATAGCAAGAAATGATGAGAAAGCACATTTTTCCCCTCTGAGTACATCTGCCAATATATGGTGTGGCCTGTACACTTGGTTTTAATGGACTATATAGCATGGACATCATGAGACCTAGCCTAGGACTGAGAGAGGGACAGAAGTTTGATTGGAGAACCCTGTTTAAAAACAGGACCATAGCAGGGACCAGTACTGGTCCATGGCCTGTTAGGAACAGGGCCACATGGCAGGAGATGAGAGGCGGGCAAGTGAGTGAAGCTTCATCTGTATTTGCAGCCACCCCAAGTGCTAGCATCACTGCCTCAGCTCCATCTCAGCTCATCAGGCATGAGATTCTCATAGGAGTACTGGCCCCTGGTGTCAAAAAGGTTGGGGACTGCTGCCCTAACAGGTGACACTCACAGTGGGTAAACTAGAAAACCCAACCCCACAAAGGGGACTTACTATCTTGGACTTTACTGTGAACACTATAGAAAAATCAAAGCAAAACAAAGAATAAACCTTATCTGAGAATTTCTAACTATAAGCCTGAGTTCACTTGAGTTTGGAGGCCATGATTCACCCTATCTGAGTACCCTAACAGAATTCCAGGACAAAAATTTGTTAAAAAAGGTCCTAGATTGATAGGTCCCTACAGGCAACAGCTGAAAGCAAATAGATCCTTCCTTGAGAATTGTATTTTAAATATAAGTTTCAGAGAATTTCCATAGCTGAAGTCTAAGGAACAAGAGCTCACCAAAAAAAAAAAAAAAAAAAATTTAAGTTACTAAACATACCAGAAGATTGGATGCCATAAGAGTCAGCGGAAAAACAAAGTAGAATCACATTTGCAAGAACTATAGAATTATCAGATATAGATTATAAAATCAATGTATTTCATACATTTAAATAAATAAATAAGGATATTGAAGGGATAGTAAAGGAATAAGAAATTATCA
This sequence comes from Pteropus medius, assembly GCF_902729225.1. Lineage (NCBI taxonomy): Eukaryota > Metazoa > Chordata > Mammalia > Chiroptera > Pteropodidae > Pteropus > Pteropus medius. The sequence continues at coordinate 2,864,679 of NW_024346150.1, read as the reverse complement.
ATATTGATGAGGTAGATTTTTATAGCAAAACCAAATAAAATTTCCATAAATAAAAATATAATAATTAAAATAAAAAAGTTTGTAAATAGCAAACTGAAATCAGCCAACAAGGAAATTAATAAACTGAAAGATAGATCTGAAGAAGTTCTCAGAAATTAGAAAGTAGCTGAGAGAAATAAAAAGATAAAAAATACAAAAGAGAAGTTAAGAGAACTGGAGGAGATCATAAGAAGGTCCAATAAATGTCTAAATGAAAACTTAGAAAGATAAAATAGAGAGAACTAGGGAGAGATAATATTCAAAGAGATAATAGCTGAGAAGTTTCCTTAATGATGAATAAGTACAGTCTTTAGATTCAGGAAGCTCAGGGAATTTCAACTAGAATTAAAATGAAATCCCATCTGATAACATCTTAGTGAAACTGCAAGCCACCAAAGAAAAAATAGATGATCTTTAAAGCAATTTGTAAAAGAGAAAGCAACCAGAGGAAAAAGAAAAGTTACCTACAAAGGTATATTAATTAGATTTACAGTTAACTTCTCAATAGCTATAGTGGAACCCAGAAGAAAATGTAATATTCTTCAGTGTACCGAAGAAAAAAATAATTGTTAATGTAGACAATTAAATATAAAATTGAATATCCCATTAAACAATCATTTAGGAATGAGATCAAAATAAAGACATTTTTAGACAAAAACTAACAAACAACCAAAAACTGGAACAAAAACAAAAATGTGGAGTTTACTACCAATAGTTTTTCATTAATGAAAATCTAAAGAATATACTTTAAGAAGAAGAAGAATGAGCCCAGAGGAGCACCTGAGATTCAGGAAGGAATGGTGGATAAATAACATGTACTTATGGGTAAAAATAAACAAATATTGACTATGTAAAATAATTAAAAATCTAATTTATGGGTATGTAAAATCAATATAGAAATAAAAATACTCAAATTCATAACATGTACGTCAGAAGGCATGTGATCAATGTTTAAGTGCTCTAAGGTTTGTATAGTCTTCAAAATGAAGATAAAAATCTTGATTAATCTCTGCTTTTAAAAGTTAAAAGTTAAATTTGCATGTTGATTATTTCTAGGATGCCACCAGCAGAATAGATATACAAAGTATGGTTTACAAATTAGAAGAAAAAAAATGACACTATTGAGCCAAAAGGAGGCAAGACAAGGGGCAAAAATGAAAAAGCTGGAGAAAGAGAAAGTACAAAACAAGGTGTAGTAGTAGTTTATCCACATACATATTGTTAATGTAAATAAATATGAGAAGACTAATATTTATAGTTAAAGCACAAAGACTGTCATACTGGATGAACAAACAAACATCAATTTAGATATGGACTATTTACAAGTCCTCATTAAAAGATACAGAAGGTTAAAAGTAAATAGATAAAAAATCAGACAAATACAAACTCAAGACAACTGGTTATTACTAGATAAAATTAGATTAAAATGTCCAGGTTAATATTAGATAAAGACATTCTATAGATTATTATATAATGACTACTGAAAAAGCTTTGCAGTTTGACGAAATTACAAAAATAGACAAATCACCCATCATAGTGAGAGATTTTCAGATTACTCCCTTAGATATTCATAGACAAGCAGATAAACAGGAAGTATACAGGTTAACCAAATCTAGTAGACATACATGGGACACTTCTCCCAACCAGTGGAGAACATACAGAGGATTTGTGTAAACTAATCTTGTTCTTAGACATAAAGTGATTCTCAACAAAAATCAAGAATGAGTGTCATTAGATCACATTATGTAAACAGAGTGTAATTAAGTTAGAAATCTGTAACAAAAAGATAATTTTAAGATACAGTATAGGTTAATAAATTTAAAAATACACTCCTAAACCTCCCATGAATCAAAGAAAAAAATCAAAATAGAAATTAGAAAATTATGTGAAACTAACATTTAATGAAATTACTATTTATAGAAATTATAGTTGATGTTCAATTCCAGCTGGTGACACCATATGGAAATAGGAGCCCAAGATGCCAGAACTTCTGATTTTTTTCAAAGGATTCTAGGAACCTGGGGCTTTTAGTGGGAAAATTTCTGATATTTACAACTCTGTGTGTACTCTCTCCTACCCCCCGATCAAGACATTGGCAGGACTGTAGGTCACCTGTTTACAGTGTCCAGTGTGGAAAGTAAGAAGTCATTGATTGTTTATTAAACTAGAAATGACACAATCACACTGGTCAGATTCCAAGCACCCAAAGGCTAGTAATATTTTCTCTCTATATTATTTCATATATAAATATCTTTTATTTATAACAAATTATGTAATATATATTTCATTTATATAAAATATATACATATACAAAAATATATATTTAAAATAAAAATGAACCTGGATCAATCCCTCACTGCCACAGTAGATGTAAGGAATATATCAGTTGATTTTGGCACTTCATAACTTTCTTGTTGGTGCAGTTTTTGTAACCTAGGAAATGAAGAAGGCACCTGGTCTCTGGTGATTGCTTCAGCCATTGATCCTCCACTTTGATCTTTTAGATTTTGACATGTAGTAATGCCTAATAAATATTGGTTGTTGTAATTGTTATATTTGAGCCCCATCGGTAAAATAGATTTAATAATACCGACACCATGGTGCTGGTCTGAGGTTGTTCAACACTTAGGATAGAGGTGACAACTGAAAGCTAGAGCCTTTTTTGAGTCTGTTGAATGAATGAATCTGGAAGCCAAGAAGACAGCCAGCACCCGGGAGGCCTGGGTATAGGAACACTTGATCCACAATCGAGGAAATGAAGAAGAGAAACAGTGTAAAGGTGGGGAAGGCACCCTGAGATGGGGCATTATTCTTTCAAGCCTTCCTGTCTTTGAGATTTCATTACAATGTCATCTCAGAAAGGGCTTCCCTTATCACTCAGTTATATACCCAGCCTTGGTCTAAGGACTTGGAAAGGATTAGTTATAATCTGACATTTTCTTGTTTATTGATTGGTTTCCTATGGTTTGTACTCCGCTAGAAGAAAAGGTAAACATCTTTCTTGCTCACTGCTGAGTCACCAGGACCCGGAGCGTGCTCTGCCCACACAGGCACTCCACAAATATTAGTTGGCTGAATGAGTGTGTACTTTGTAAATTTGCCTGAGTCCAGCTTTGCTTTTATTTATAGTACATTAGGAAAAGGAGAGTTCACCAATGTCTGGATTCTGGAGAGACAGGAGATTATAGCAGGAATGGATTAACAATTGCGTTTACAATCCCTAGCTCTTCTCCAAATTAATCTGGGCCTTGAGGCCCTGGGCCATAGTCTAAAGGTGCTTTTGAAAAAGACTAAGATGGAGGGATTCTCCTGGAAGTTCCTAGTTTGACTGAGGCCCTGTCTTCCTGGAGAACTTCACTCATATCAGAATGTAGACTTCTCAATAAAGTGAGGCTATGCTGGTTGCAAAGCAAGTTCAACAAAATTTGGAGATGTGCAAGTCCTTATAACCATCCTTCTTTGGGGCTCAAATCCGAGGAGAATTGGTAACAGCCTCCCAGTTGGTTTTGCAGCTCAGGCAAAACTTTCTCCATTGCCCAAATCCTTCAACACAGAAACATGGTGTTAAAGATGTTGTGACAGGAAAAGGAGCTAAATGTCCTCATTTCATGATGAAAGTAACTGTTAATGTTATGAATACGGTATTCTACTGTTCACGTAAGCTCCGATTTTGTATACATTTAACATTCAAAAGTGCTTTTTCCTTTTATTTTCACTTCACCCTTATAACATTCTTAGATGTAAAGTAGCAGCCCATTTTAGAGGATGCAAAAGCTATGACTCAAAATGATTACATGCTTTGCCCAGGGATATTTAGCTACTTATCAGAAGACTGGACTCTAGTCTTGGCTTTGTAATGTTCCATGCTCCTATCTCCACTCATGCTGTCAGTCTCAAGGAGGACTCTTTTCTAAGAGGTTGGAAGCATCCCTAAATCAGAGCAATTAAAATGTGGGTTTAAGGAATAAGAGGAAATACTCTTGGATTGCTTATTCAAAAAAGGCTACATTTTACAACTATCCAGGTAGGTACTGATATTATATGCAATAATTAGTAAATTACATTTCATATAGGGCATTATGGATCATAGTAATAAGGGGATAATAATGATAGCTTATAATTTTATTTTGCTTTCATCTTTTCAAAGAACTTTAAAACCTATTATTTCATCTTATCCTTACAAATGATGCCTTAAATTCTTATAATATGGTATTGTTAGCAGGTCCGTTAGTCAACTGTAGCAGAAAGCTCATGCTGTTACATAGGGTAAAAAGTCAGTTGAGTTGCCCTTAAAAATACCTGGCAGCAAATTAAAAGTGGGGAAAGAAAAATCCTATGCTTTTAAACACTCAGTTATGTGATTCCTTTGGGATTTCAGACTCTGTTCATAATAGTGATTGTTTTGGCATCAACTAAAACTGCAAGCTGTATTCATTATAGTACAGAGTGAAATGTCAGTGAGTGTTTTTGCTTTCACTTGTTGCTGGGATTAAGACCACACTAGTAATTAGCTATAACTCATTTGCCTCAGCAATTACCTCCAATTATTCATAATCTCATGGGTAATGGAGCACACAACACAGTTGGCCCACGATGTTTTTTGGGTACTGACCTCTTGGGTGATAGGTCATTCCAGGCATGAGGAGGGGTGGGCTTTCAGCAGAGTCAGTGGATTTGGTAGACAACATATGAAAATAATTTACTAGGGACACCATATAGATATGGTGCATGCAGGGAAAGCATTAAAAATTTTTTTTAAGTGGAAGAACAGAAGTAATTTTTGGCTTGTTTGTTGTATGAAAAGAGTGCTCTAGAAAACAGTATGGTGGGCTTTCCTGAGAGTATGCAATGCAGACATAGTCTGGAACAGAAACTGTGTGTGTGGGTTCTGGGTAGAAAACTACATGGGAGAAGGGAGTGTGACTGAGCCAAGAGTGCCTTGAGATGGAACCCTGTAGATTCTCAGTCCACAGCCCTTTCTTTTAGAAGCTAACATACTCTCAAGCATCATGTTACCTTATTCTGTGCAGAACCTTAAAGGCAGCTTACAAACAAAGCTCACCCTAATAGGGTGGCAGGTTGCAACATGCGTTTCCGCACTCCATCCCAGATTGTTGTAGGAGTTGAGGATGGTCTGGAAGATGGCAACTCAGTTGATGGTCACAGTTCTTATTGCTCTACTGAGCTCAAATAGTTATTAAATCTATTTGATTATTTAACATTCTGTATAATTGTTTTAAAGTTACCACAATATTCTAGTTTTGGCTCCTAATCATTTTGTATTTTGGAACTATAAATGTTGACTTAGGATTTGACTGTTTGTGGTTTTGATTTCATTAATTTTCTTATAAGTTTAAAGCTATTAAAATTCTTGCTGCATTACTAGCTTTGGGGATAATCAATTAATAATTTCTATCCTCAGGAAGCCTAACATTACATAAAGTGGGTTTAGGGATAGGGTTAAAACAATCATACAACACACTCATTTGATGTAATAGGGGATCATGGTAGAAAGTGCAAAGTACTATGGAATGTAAGAGAAAGGAAAGAACAAACTTCGTTGGGGGTGGTCCTGGAATAATTTCATAAAGGTGTTGGTACTTGAGCTGAGTACCGAAGGATTTATAGTGTCTTCAAAGGCAGAGGTGGTTCACGAGGGCATGGGACAAGAGAGACGACATGACGCAAAGTATAGAAGTAATCAAAAGTCCTCAGGGCTGATTGGAGATAAGGATCAAGTTCTGAGGTAGAAAGTTAAAAGACTGAGGAGTCAATCCTTGACTGGTGAGGATGTGTAAGAAGAACTGGAATGGTGGAGGCTGGTAAGGTTGGGTGGCCGAGGGTGAGAATAATGAAGCAGAGGCCGTTAAGATGCTTCTACTTCAGTATAGACCAGTGTTTCTCATCTAGTTTTTTATTATTGTTCCCCGAAGAAGCCTTTTTAGACTTTTCACCCTAATTGCCTCTTCATAATAGTTTTAATGCTACAGATATACTTTATGTCCGTTTATACACTATATGTATATCTATGCTTTAAATATAAAAAGATTTTTTAAAAAAGATTTTACCATCCCCTCAAGATCAAATTTTCACCCTCCTTGAGGCGGGGCCTGTTGAGAATGCATGGTATAGCAGAGGTGAGGAGAATCCTAATTGGAGTTAGATGATGACAGGGAGCATGGAAAGTAGTCAGAAATGAGAGGGCTTTGAGGAAGCACACGTGACAATTCTTGCAAAAGAGAAGGATGTGGAGAGAAGACAGGAGAGGGATACGGGCCATTCTGCTGAAGGGAGAACACTCATGCGTGACATGGTGATCTTCCCTCACCCTGGGTATATTGACCTTCCTGCTTAGGAGACTGTGGGTAGATCCTCACCTCAGCTTGGAAGCTGAGAAGATAATTTTCTGGAGAATTTGCAGAACTCTTCTGTTCTGATTTTGCAAAGAGGGAAATGGCTGTGCTTCTCCCCACATACCTACTTATAGGTTCTGTCTCATTTTGTATTCATGGTCTAGGCTAATGGCCCATGGGAGAACTTCTTGGAACAATTTGTCAGAGTTCAGTTTTCTTGCAAGCCCAGAGGGAAGCTCACTTTGAACTAGCTCAGGTCTCTGCGTGGAAGGAGTGCCCTGCCTTATGTTGAAGGAGGGAGGATTTGTGGCAAATTCTCAGGGGCCCTACTTGTATTGGGGTGTGGATGACTAAATAACACCCTTGCTTTCCTACCCTAGAATGATCTAGAATGCTCTTAGAATACTGAAGTTGACCCATACTAATAAAAATAGAGTGTTGGAATTAAAATTCATGTTTTAATTATTTGAATTGAGGGAGAGGGGCAGCAGATTGTTTTCTGTTTATTTTTCTTTGATTCACAGATGATGTTGCACCTCTGGTAGGTACACTGGTTTGATAGTAGGATAATTAGCCTGAAAAGATTCTAAACAATAGGGAAATTGTTGGTCTGGGAGGAAAATACACTATAAATCTAATGTAGATTTAAACTTGAATACAGGAGGCATTCTTTCCCATAGATTTTGTTTAAAGCTGATGGAACCCACCCTCTGTACTTATGAAATTGGATATCCAGTTGTTTTGTTAGTGAGAAAAGTTTGTATGTAAAATGTTTGTATGTAAAATATATAGGGAGATCTGATTTCTCCTCTTGGCTTTGTCACTTACTGGCCATATGATTTTGCGTAAGACATACATTTTCTCAATTTTAAACAAGAGTGTATGACTTATCCTACTTGCCTCACTGATAGTGGTAGGACTTAAGTGTGAAGAGGCTGTGCAGGTGTCAAGGGATACTTTTCTTACTGATTCAGTTTCCTCAAAGGTCCCCAAAGCCGAAAGCCACTGGGACCTAACCAGCACTCTGGGGCATGCTAACAGGTTGTGCTGGCAGCTTTTGAAGGCTAAGGATTGGGGAAGAGCCCAACAGGGAGGAGTCCTTTGGTGAGGATTGTTGTTGACAGACTGGGCATTTTTCTCCCACTCGTGGTGGAGACAGAGAGCCCCCCAAGTGTGGAAGAATTCAAGAGAACCACCTAGAAAGCTTCACCTCTACCCCTTGGAGTTTAAGACTATTTATTTACACCTGAAAAAATATTTATAGGCTGTGGCTGAAGCTGTCCCAGTGGCAGGGAAAGAAGACAGGGCTGAAGTGGGAGGGATCTGCATTCCCACTGGTATATGCTTCCCTGGGCCAGTTGAAGAGCTTGTTGAAGGTACCAGCCCTTAGGAAGCCAGCATGGATGGCCTGATGCCAGGGGCTTACAAAGGAATAAGAGTGGTGATTGCACGTCTGTCTGCCCAGAGGTACCTGGGTTATGCTCCATTGTTGGCCCTCTATTTAGTGAATGGTGCCCCTTTTACCCTCAAAAATGAATGCTTCTGTTTAGATGGTACATTTACAGGTAGTCCAGGCATACATGGCAAGTCAGGAAAGGTATCTCAGAGATTAGAGAATTGCAAATGGCAGTTCCCAGTGAGAGATCTCAGTGGGAAGGTATCAGTATTTGGGCAATGGATACTCTACAGGACCTAATGCCAGATCACAAATCTCTCAGTGAAGAAAAATAAGGATGACCATAGAGTCTGTCATTTGCATCAGCTGAGGTTCCACCAGAGAAACAGTACCAGTAGGAAATGTATAGTAAGGGAATTGGTTTACTCATTCAGGGGTACTGGCTAGGCAAGGAGTCTTGGCAAGAGCTAAGGCTACAGTCCACAAGTAGAATTTTTTTCTTCTGTTGGAAAGCTCTGTGTCACTCTTAAAGCCTTTTAACTGATTAGATCTGGGTCACCCAGATTATCTACGATAATCTCCCTTACTTAAAGTCAACTGATTATGGACTTTAATCACGTCTACACAATACCTTCACAGTGACACCAAGATTAACTGAGAACTATAGCCTAGCCAAGGTGACACATACAACTGACCATCACATCAAACAAACCAGGATATTTTCAAGAATGATAAGTGGTAGTAAAAATAAGTAAAATTGCATAATTTTTATAAACATTTTATTTATTGATCAACAATATGTTAGTTTATTGTATTAACGGACCTAAAATTAGTATTATTAAATTATTTCAAACATAAATTTTTTTCTAAAAAAATTAAGTGTAACATATATTTATGTTTACATTATTTAAACATTAAAAAATCATAAGCAAAATAATGAATTTTAATACATTTTTATATACTTTGTTCAGGTGCTTAGCTGTATCTGTTTCTAATATCATGTCACTGATATTTTTCTGAAGAATGTAGTTTTCAAAATAATTGCATTATTTAAAATATTTTTCGTAGTATTGACTGCTATCCAACACATAAGTTCATTCTAGTCTCTTCATTTTTTTTATCTTTAACTTCTTTCTATAACAGTAAGATATCTGGCTTTGTTATCTAGGATATATTTACTTCTCAAAGAATAAAATAAATAGTTGCAGATTTATGCTGTATAATATGTGAGAAACCTGTGTAGCAAAAGGTTTTACGCTACTGTCTACATAGTGGGACTTCTCAGCCTCTGTATCTCACACATATTTTACATGTAAGCAGCCTACAATTTCTCATTTTTCCCACAGCTTCTCCCGCTTGGTAGCCTCATGGCTTTCAGCATATTGAAGGCTATAGTGTTTATGTTATAGCCCATAGCACAGCTGCCTGGTATACCAAGATGACAGTAGAAATGTCTTCTACATGTTCTGATAAAGGAAATATGGTCACTTTGTATCTGAAAAAGGTCAGGTATAAGGAAAGGGCTCTCACTATGGTCGCCACTCTGACTTAGCCACACATTAATGGGGAACTCTGTCTTCTTTCCATGATTGTCCCTTGCTATTAGACAAAATCGTGATAGAAAGTGCAAGTTGAAAGTAGAGATCTACCACACACCTCCTGGTCAATTTCAGGTAACCTTTTATAACAAACATTTCATTAGAAATGTCCTAGACAACAGGCATGATTGGAGCTCCCAACGTAAGCCAGGACTGTCTTGAGTGACCTGCTGTAAGATCGATCTAGTGATGTGACCTTTCTCTCCTAACCCTTACCTCATTCCATACATGAAGCAGCCAGAGGCTGTGGAGGGAGGGGAGGGGAAGAAGAGAAAGAGCAAGGTAAAAAAAAATCACAGAGAACTCATCACATCTTTTTCACCCCTACAGACTTCTAAGGTGGTTAGGCCCAAGCTAAGGCAGGGGAGATATTTTAAATAGGATGAGATCTTGGCAGTTTGATTTTACATGTAACTGGATTTTGAAACTTAAAAAATAACTAGAAAAGTTATGGAATCTGCAATGAAGAAAGATTTGGCAAAATTTGGTTGAGAGCATTTATAGTTGATAATGAGCTATATGCCCAATTTTCTCATTCTAAGATACTTCCTCCTTCTCTCAAATACATATACAGTGTACACACACACACACACACACACACACATATTTTTTTTTCTGAAGTTGAGATGCATCTTAACACCAGTGAATATATTTATGGAGGTGATCTTTCCTTCATTCCTCCCTTCCCTTCCTTTCCCTTCCTCCTTTTCTTCTTCTGAATACCTGCTATTAAATCTATAATCAGAACTGAGAAATTACTTAAACATGTTCTCCTGTTTAATCCAGTATTCCTGAATCATGTATGATTTTCCCAATGGAGATTGCTTCTTAAGAATGTATGTATGTTGAAGCATAAAACTATTCCCTGACTTTTTTTTTGTTTTGCCAGGCTACCAATCTCATACCAAGCTAAAATATGAAAAGCTACATTTCCTCATCTTTAGCTATCTTTGGATTTATCTAAAGATACATTTTATCTTTTACACAAAACACTTTAGTGTACTGTATTTTTATTTTTTCGGTATGACCCCAGAAAGGGAAAGGGAAGAGCAGGTCATTTCTGTAGGAAAAATTGGAACCAAACCAACGACCTATCTATTAACTTTGGCTTTTCTGGTTTTCTTCTTTTTTTTTCCCCCCTTTTCTTTTTTCTTCTCTTTTTCTTTCTCTCTTTTGTGTGTCCGCGTGTGCAGAACCAGACTGGGGTTCTTCAAGTCTGTAAAACAAAACAATAACAATGACAACTGTCACAAAATATCCTCATTTTGGACAAGCTACATTCAAGTTTCTAATTTATGTGATTTAAAAAAAGAGATTTAGAGAGTCCTGAAAAGATGGAGTTTCTAATGGAAAGGCTGACAGATTCTTAACTGCAAGCACGTTGCCAGGCGCCGCCGCAGTAGAAGGTGGCGAGCGTCCAGGAGTGCTGGCGGCTGCACGCCTGAACTTTGTTAAGTATCTAACTACAGTTTGCAGTCTCTGGCCAGCGTGTAACTCATTTCTGGCTGACACATTCCAGCTCATAATTAGTGTAGTGCTTATATAGTCCTCACTTTTTAATTCTTTTCCTATAAAGCAGGAATGTTCAAGAAACAAAGATGTACTTCGCTTGGCAATTGGGGAAATCCGTGAGGTGTGTTCCTGGGGCACTTATGCTGGCTGAGACCTATGGAGTAAGGAATTAAGATGAGCTTTCTTCTGTCTCTCCCCAAAGCAACCTACAGGTCCCCACATTTTATTTCAGCCTCTCTTATCAATTTCTTCTCTTATAAAATCTTGTTTTTCTTTTGCCCTGCTAATGTATCGAACATTTACCAGGTCTCTCTCTTAATGATACACTTCCTGGACAAGCGTAGAAAGAAGAAGCCTGTCAAATAGAATGCCCAGGATGTACATATATCAAACATTTTGATAATGGGTCTGCAACTAGCACAGTTGACATTTGTCATTATTTCCTGGAGCCATTGTGGTGGATTAGTAGTGTGTGTGTGTACACGTGTGTGTGTGTGCACGCTTACTTGAGGTGGAACCAGAATTTTCCACCTACATAGTTCCGAGCTGGCTCAAACCACAAGATGTGGGAGGCTGAGGTCACATACAGCAGTGTTCTTTTTAACCCTAGAAGCTTGGGCTGAGCTCTGGTGCTGCTGCAGCTCTTGTGTGAGGCTACTCATCTGCCTTGTTTGTAGCTTCTCCAGGTCCACTGAATTATCTTTCAGCTTCTCTGACTTCTAGGCAAGGTGTGACGAAAGGCACTAGAGTTGCATTATTTAATTTGAATTTTTGCAGAGACCAGTGTGGATTTCAGGCCATCCTCATCGGTTCTGCTCATTGTCAGGGGTTCCAGTTTGTCTTTACTCTCTCCCACTTCACGTCCACCTTTCTTTTCCATCCGCCTCCCCTGCTGACTTTAGAGCCAATGCCAGGCATGATGACCACAACCTTACATGGACATTGAACCATTATCCATAATTATATACGGTCAAATTTCAATAATAAACCCTGATTTTATATAATTTCTAACGTTTCTACTCCGCTGATCACACTGCTTGATACAGTTGCATAGCTCTTAACAAGCTGGCCCTAGAAGAGTGACCAGGAAGTACTCGATGAATTTCTGCTAATGAGGCAGACAGAACAGACAATTTTGTTCTCCGTTTACAGCTGAGGAAGTTGTGGGCAGAGAGGAAATACTAGAGACAGGATTTAAACTCAGACCTTTGAGAAAATACCCAGTCAACCCTGAGTGGGAATCATATGTAAATTGAAATAAAAGAGGTAATATGTTGAAAGATGCTCAGTGTCACCAGGAATCAGGGTCACAAAACAAAGTGCCACTTTCTATCTACCTGGGTGGCAGAAATTTTAAAGTTCGACATGAGCAATAGTCTCCATGATAAGAGAGAACTCTCATCAACAACTTTAGCTACTTTGGAGGATAATTTGGTATTTACCAAATTAAAGGATTCATATCCATGACCAAGCAAATTCAGTTCGCATTATCTACTCCAGCATACATTTCCCTGTGCACACGAGGAAGCATTTTCAAGTACGTTAAGTAGAATAAATGACTGTTTGTTAATATGGGCATGACTAAAAGCGTGATGGTACATTCATAGTATGGAATGAGATAGATCTCTGCACTGATGTGGGAAGATCTTCATGAATACTGTGGAAGCAAATCACAGAATGATGTGTTTAATAGAGTATAGTTCATGTGAAAACATATGAAAATATATGAATAAACACAGAATGATGTGTTTAATAGAGTATAGTTCATGTGAAAATATATTTTCCATGAGCAAATACATGTAAGTAAAAGCATTTAAAAAAATCAACAAGCTAATACTGGTGATTGGAAGAGATGGGGAGAAACTGGGACTGGGAATGATAAAGCTGAGATTAATTTATGATGTTTCCTTTTTTTTTTTAACAAAGAAAATATATTTATGTATTACCCATACAATTAGTTTTTTGCTTTAAAAAATAAAGACGGTATGTCTGAAAGAAGAATTATAGACCTCATCGAGTATTAAAAGAAGATGTTTGAAATAATTTAGTTAATACTTTTCATTTTGTATATGTGGAAATTGGGGCTCAGAGACATGAAATAATTGGCTAAAAGCAGAATCTAATAAAGATTTGAAATCAGAATTGTCCCAGAAAAACTGGTAACAGAGTTTCAGAAACTTTTAATTAATAATCTCTGAAATGTTTTGATGAAACCAGAGTTATTTAGGGCTGCCATTTTGGGGACCCTGAATAAATCAGAGCCAGCTTCAATATCCATGATCTGGTCTTTTTTTTTTTTTTTTTTTTAAATTATTTGGTCTTTTAACCTTGTCACTCAAGGACCCTGTTAAAATCATGCCAATACCATACTGTCATCTTTGAGTCTTACAGTCTACTGCTAACTTTATACGTTTTTCTAATGTCTTCAACCTTCATTGCCTCAGTAAATTCTCTTTTTCTGTACCATGTTCAAAAATACTTTTATCTTTGTCCTTGTCAAGATGGGCCACATTTGCAATATTTCTCTGGATGATAGAAGAAAGCCGTTCTTTAAATCAACAGAAATATGTTAGTGGTAAATTCTGAGTTCATATGTTCTGATGCCCCAGGAAGGAGAGAATTGGGTTCTGCTTCTACAAATATAATTGCATCTGGACTTCTCAAGTTTGGAAAATAACACAGAACAGGTATAATAGCCCAACAGGTATAAGTCCCTTTGGCCTACAGCCTAATTCCAGTCAGCTTGTAGGGATCTGCTTGAGTAATCTAATAGTGCCCTAATTTTTACTCACTGTCTAAATCTTTTCTAGGTTATCCCTGATTCTAAAGTTCTTCTCTTAATCCCTTATCCTCACCCATTTTTCTACCTTAGGTGCTCCACTACAGATCACTGGAGTGACCACATTTGTAATATAATGATCTATTCTGTGTTTTCCTCTTTTACTCTGTTGCAAGCAAGGGGAGAGCTGGGAAAACTGGGGCTGGTGGGAACCAGGCTCAGAGATAAGAGGCCTCCCTTTGACTAAATTCTCTGTGGGTCTCAAGATCTTCTATCTATGTCTTTACCATACTATCTTTTCATCATAATTCCAATATAAACCACACAGTATGATATCCGAACAAAATTGTTTAAAAGATGCTACTTTTGGAAAATATACTCAGAACAATTGCTTTTTTTGTTGCCCACCCCCACCTTATCCTCCCTAGCTATGTGTCCATCCAGTAGCCTCTCCATTGCACAGCAAAGTCTTTCCAGGATTACCAATTCCTCCTCCATCCTCCTTTCTTTAAGGAAAGTGAAAAACCCTCATGGACGCTTCCAGAAGCAATTCTACTGCACTCTTTTGAATCTGAACCCTTCTCCTCAAACGTGGTTCCATGATGCAGAAATAAAGGCACCTAAGCAATTGCAACTGCTTACAATACTCAAAAAATGTTCTATTTCATTAAATATTTTCAGAAGTTTCATCTTTCTCCCCAGCATTTATTAAAAGTAAATACTTATTTTTAGCTGTGCCTTGATATACCCAAGGGTATAGTATTATATTAGATACTTTTTTTGTCCTCTGAAAATTAAGAAGGGTAGAAGGTCATGGTATTTGTTTTATCTCTTTGCTGAATCTCAGATGAGCCAGAATCTGAAGTTGTCCAGCAACCAATGTCCTCTTCAAGTCTTATTCGTTTTAGGCCGACATTTCTGAGCTTTGGTTCAACGAGTATCAACACACACCACAGATGTTACTCATATTCTTTAACCTAATGAAAAGAAAAATACTCAAGCCTACCAGAACTGAAGTTGAACATTGGTGACAAGCATGGAAGGACTGACTGACCTGATGGTTTAATATTTTTCCATTTCAATCTTGTACTGCGCATTGTCTGAATCAACTAACACCAAAATGCTTAAAATTACCAAAATTATCATTGATGATCTTTCTTATCATTTGGGCAATATCAACTTGATCAACATTATCTTATGTTTTTCTTCTATGCTCATGTTTTTCTTCTATGCTCATGTTTTTTTCCTCTGTAGATTTAAGACTAAAGTAAGTTTTTTATTTGATCGTAAAAGAATTTACTTTTTATTTAACTCTAAGAGAGATTAAAATGTTTAGATATTATTGACTCTGAAGATACATTAATTTCTGCCATAGTAGTTAACTCTAAGGGATGTTTGGTGAATGTATTTAACCTGTTTTCTTGAACAAGACTACTTCTAGACAAAGCATTGTAGTGAAAGTCCCAAAGTCATTAGCAGACATTAGTCATCTTCTAACTACTTTATAAGTTTCTCATTTTGGCAGGCTTGGACAACATGCCATCCACAGCTGTTGAAAGGAGTTTCTATGTACAACGAATAGATCAAAACTCTTGAGTTTAGAATTTAAGTGATTCTTATAGCAAGAGTTGTTAAAACTGTGCTGTCTAGAGCCTGTGGGGTTTCATGGAGCCTCTGGGGATCTCATGGGGAGCGTATGAGTGAAGCAACAAGGGCCAGAGTCTCCTCATGCAGAGCAGCATCTTTTTCTTCTATTTAAGTACTAGGTTTCACACAAACCAATGGATCTCTTTGAGGATGTAATGAAAACTACAGACTCCTCCCTAGAAAAATGCACATACACACATAGTGAAAATTTTTGCATGTGATTTCAAGATGCTCACAATCTCTTTGATGATCTTTTTGGACCTTCATTCCATGGAGTCACAGATTAAGAATATTTGAGAAAGTTTTTTTTTCAGTTGAAGGCTGCTTTTACCTAAGTGCAGGGGAAGGAAAACCACTGATCTATCTATGTGCATATGTATTTAGGTTCAATCAATATTTCAATATCTGGTCACAAAGAAATAGGTTTTATTTACACACTAAGGTTCATGTACAGAAGCTTTGCTCTTGGACACAGAAAAGCCTACCTGTTTTATATATATACTTGTATATATACACATATGTACATATATACATATGTATATATACATATATATACATATGTGTGTGTGTGTGTGTGTGTGTATTTATTGTGTGTCCTTGTTCACTGGCTGTCTGTCTTCTATTGTAAGGGACAGGGACTGTCTTTTTTGTGCTTGAAGTGTACAGTTATTTAATAAATAACTGTTGAGCAAGTGAATGAATAATTACTAGAAAGTTTTAATGTCAGAAAGTTAAGCAAAGTATGGTTCTCCCTGGACTAAGGAAGAGCTGTGCTACCCAATGGCCTAAGGATGGATGAGGTAGACTCAGGGAATGGAGATTGTATAATAGAATAATATGGGATTTTAGAGAAGGACTTGGTCAGAAAAAAAGCTGAGCTCAGGAATTGCTTTGTTCTGGATTGCTGCATCAAAACCCAAAGTGAAGACCACCTCTAACTAGGGTCTAGCCTACACCTACTGGCAATTTGAACTTCTATTTCCAGTTTGAAAGGAGTTGTATCTCTGAGAAGGGGTGGAAGGAGGGAAAAGAGCGCAAAGCCACTCTCTGGAGTCCACTGCATTGAGACCTCTCATGCGGCAGTGAAAATAGTAAGGAAAATGATGACCAAGCCTGCTGTCTCCCTTCTCTTGGCTTTACATAGAGTTATCTACACACTTATGTGCAGCTCATGGCATTGACGGCACAGGAAAAGGGAGCATTGTTGAGGATGAGTAAGAATTCAGTGAGTGTGCAGTTTCTATCTCCTTTGGAGTTTGCTGCCGAGTGTTGAATCTTTGCTCCTATTGATACCAATTGACACTTGAAAATGCAAACATTCAAGGAAGGCATTCTGTGCCACAAGTGGGAACTGAAAAAATGTTCCCTTTTGTTAGAACTAAACCAACACAAAAAAGAGATGAGGGCTAGAAAGGCAGATATTCCTTCTGGAAAGATGTTCCAAATGGAGATGAGAGAACTGAATTGGTTATATTTAGAAGATTTCACATTTGTAGTACCCTTCCTGAAATGTAATAAATTTCTTATAAATAATGAGATGAATAACATAAAAGGCACAAGCATTACATTTTCTTAGTTTGAGTTCACATGAGTTGACTTTTCTTGATCAATTAGAGGGAAAATAATTCTCTAGTCTGTCCTGAATTGCCTGACTATTCTAGAGTGATCTGACTCTCCATTTTATTCAAGCCCCGTAGATGTGGCATTGGCAAACTATATTTATATTCTCTGCAATAAAAACTCTAAGAATGTTTTGCTTTAAGGACCTTGAACTCGAGGAGTCAGAAACTTCATTTGAGTCCAGGCCTGCCACTTACTAAGCAGATGACCTGGGAGAGATGACTGAGTGACTGACTTGTGACTAAGAAGGAACCGTTGGTTTAGATGATCTCCAAGCTCCTATCATAAGATTTCATGATATTCTTTAGGAACCAGGAATTTATATTGACTTTTTTTCTCTTTTGTAATTTAAAAAAGAGGGAGGTCAGCTAGTGAATATAAATGAATTTTGTTCTCCGGTGTACCTACCCCATGGGTCAACACCAAGGAATAAATGAGTTACTTCTTATTTGTTCCAATACTATCCCCGGGGAGGGCTAAGACTTGTTCAACAAGGAGTTTCACCCATTCTGATAAGACAGAGGAGAGAAGAGGAGAGGAGAAGAGAGGAGAAGAGAGGAGAGAAAAGGGGAGGGGAGGGGAGGGAGTTTATGTATTTGTTGAGTAAATAAAATTTTTAGGAAACTTTGTCTAAATCCTAGATACCATGTTCAGCCTATAGTCAGAGAATGTGCTAAAGAGCTGAAACTGGCAACTCAGCCTAATAGAGAATTTCACAATGAAACCTCTCACATGCTGAAGTGAAATCAGATAATAGCATTGTTTTATAATTTATTGATGTGAACATTTGAAGCCAAATTTGTATGCAGAACAGATGGGCCCACAGCTGATAAAAAGGGAAAAACTGCCCGAAAACAGGCTTGTTAAATATTATTATCTCTGAATATAAGCAGGGAGAAAATAACATGGTATTTATCTTTCTCCATCTAACTTATTTCACTTAGCATAATACCCTCTAGGTCCATCCATGTTGTTGCGAATGGTAAGATTTTATTCTTTTTTTATGGCTGAGTAATTTGTTCTTTTTTATAGCTGAGTACCACATCTTTTTTAACCAATTGTCTATCAATCTATACTTAGGTTGCTTCCATATCTTGGCTGTTGTAAATAATTCTGCAGTGAACATATTTCTTTTCAAATTAGTGTTTTGGATTTCTTAAGTTAAATATTCAGAAGTGGGATTGCTGGCCCATATGATAGTTCTGTCACAGAGTGGATTTCAGTGGGATAGCTGGAAAGGTCATGCAAAGAGAGCACAGGTGACCTAGGAGAGTGGTTGGCTGCAACACAGAGCAAGGCTTGAACTATTTTGAAGAAAGACAAATGCTATTTATTTTGCTTTTTTTGCGTAAAACTTAATTTTAGCTGGTTCAGAAGATTTAGATAATTATCAGACTTTTGGCAAAAGCTGGATCTTCACTGACTTTGAGGGAAAGATCTGATCTATAAGGAGTGATAATATCACAGGGTGATATTAGGGACACTGAAAAAAGTAGAGGTTCCAGATATACTCATAAACCCATCAGTTAATGTAATAAATTCTTCCATCAGGGTGTTCTCTTTGGCATAGATGAATGCTAAAAGATAAATACCCCTGGGAAGATTATTACTTTTAAAGAATGATCCTTTGTTCACATATACATGCACTTATTATGTAAAGGGAAGGATAGTGAAATAGGTCTGATGGCAGAGAGGCTAGAAAAAAGCCATAAGTGGTGCCTGGGAGGAAAATAGAACTAAGAAGAATCGGGAAAAAAAAAACCCCAAAAAAGTGTAGAAAGGGGAGGCTGGGGTAATAAAAATCAGCAGTTGTAATAATAGTTGTAATAATAATAAAATGTAACATGTTGCATGGTTTCTATATGCTAGGCACTCTTTTTAGTACTTTACGTATATTAACTCTTTGGAGAACAAATTTGTCAATATCTTTTCAGATATTGACAGATAAATATCTTGGCAGATAAATATCTTTTCTTAAAGTATTCATTCATTCATCAGCTCTTCACTGAACTTCTATTATCTGCCAGACACTTTTCTAAGGGTTGGAGTTAGAGATTAGCAGAATAGCCAAGGGTGCTGCTTTTATAGAATTTACAATTTAGTGGGGGAAAATACCCAGAGAATAAGTAAATAAAAAGACAAATAACATTGTTCTTGATAATGATAAGCTCTACTATCAGAGCGATGTGCTAGGGAAGAACAGGAGTGTGGGGATGATAGAGAGGTCAAGAGGCACCTCTCTGGGGAGGGGATGGGTGATCTGTCACCTAAATGATGAGCAGTCAGCTACATAAAGGGGGCCCAGGACATTGGGCAAAGGGCACAGCACTGGCAAAGGCTTTTGGGTGGGACAAGTTTGGTTTGTTCAAAAGATTCAATTGAAAGCCAGTGTATCTGGAACTCACTAAGCAAAGAGGAAAGAGTTAGAAGCGGGTGAGGTCAGTTGGGAGGAAGCAAGGCTGTGCATGGCCTATGATTCGGAATTTATTCAGAGCGAAATAAGCACAACTGGTCAGCTCTGAAGGTGAAAAGGTGTATAAAATTTAGCTCCTGTTTCATCAGTTTACCAACTGTCACTACTATTCCAGAACTCAGTTGTTTGACCCTTAACCAGACTAAACATTTGCTGTGGTTCCAAGAAAGGAATAACAGCTAAGGATGAGAATGGTCAAGAGAAGAAGCAAGGCATGGGATGGACATGCAAAGAAGAG
Source organism: Pteropus medius (assembly GCF_902729225.1). Lineage (NCBI taxonomy): Eukaryota > Metazoa > Chordata > Mammalia > Chiroptera > Pteropodidae > Pteropus > Pteropus medius. The sequence goes on along the minus strand of NW_024346150.1, from coordinate 2,845,024 downwards.
AGAGTTTAGGAAAGGAGCCATTGAGTCAGGTGCCCTCTGCTCTCTTAGTTTCTCTAATCGGCAGGACTCACTCTTCTTACCTTTTCTTACCTTAGCTTGAATATACTTAATTTATCTGGAATTTCCATGCTTCCTAAGTATGTGTGCTTGTACATATGTGAGTGTGTATATAAGTGTGTGTGTGTGTGTGTGTGTGTATGTGTGTGATAAGGCACTCGACACTCTTTGGAACCAAAAGACATTTGTCAAGCTTGTTAATTTTTCCAGCTCTACCAGTTGTTGTGTGGCCTTCTAGCATCGTATTAGCACTTTGGGGTGAAATTTTTCATTTGATCTTAAGTATTTGCCCTATTGGTCCTGTATTCAAATGTCTCTAGAATTTTAGTAGAAGTAGTGCATGCTCAGCTCAGTTCATCAAACATTTACTGAGGGCTTACTCTATGCCAAGTGCTGGGTGAGGCATTGTCTGAATAAAGAGGGTAATTTCTATGACTTGCCTTCAAGGAGCACATCTGCAACCAAAAAGAACTTTCATGTATCAGCTTATTCTGCACTTTCAAAATCTGACATATGCTTTATTTCAGATCCTTCCACTTCCTAAAAGACCAGTTGCACATTAGCTTATTCCCATGCAGTCCAAGCTCATAACCTAATTCAGACAGATTCCACATTGCTCTCAGCTGCATCACAAGGAGAGCATGCAGAAGTCAGAGGTGCCAGAGTCAAGAGCTGGGTTTTATTATAATTCTTACTTGGCCATAGGTAGCTGGAGCCTTTGAAAAGAACACAGATTATTTATGGATAAAAAGTATTCTGACGGTAAAGTCTCAGGAATAAAAATCCAAGAGGAGAAATAAATGAGGAATGCATCCCGGGGAGACGAATAATATTTACTATAGTATGTTTGCTTCAAGGCAAATTCCTGTTTTACTGCTTATAGTGGTTATCTTCGTGAGAAATATCAAGCTTGAAAAAAGGGCTTGTGGAATAAGTCTGATTTGTGAAATGCTACATCCTTGGCCTCTGCATCCTGGGGGAGGGTCTAGGTGCCTTCTCCGGGCACAATATTCTTATAATGCATAAGACATGGTCTCTTTCCTCCTGAAATTTTCCCAGAAGCTTTCCCTTTAGCGAATATTTTCTTAAGCACCAAATTATGTACCTGTATCTATGCTAAGCAAAGGGGATATAATGTTGAGCAAGATATGCACAGCTCGCTGAGGAGAAAACATGATGCGACTGATTACTTGCAATTTTTATTGCAAATAATTCACTGATTTTACTTGCAATAAATATTATGAATCTTATGAAGGAGAAACACCCAGCAGTACAGATTTTGGTCACTGTAGTATAACAATGGAAGCTTTCCAAATTGTGTCCTGAGTTCCAGACCTGGGTTTATCTTTATTGACCATGAGCAGAATATGGTCACGTTGAGCTTGGACAAGCAGGGCTCCATTCCCTGTTGACCCTCTGGACCTGTTTTCTCCATCTCCGCCTTTCTCAGTCACTCCCATCCCTCTCTCCTTAGTTCTGCATAGACTGTGATCTCCTTTACATCAGGGATCATGGGCCTAGCTCCAAGTACCAGTGCTCTACACAGTGATGGGTACATAGCAGATACCAAATAAATATTAGTTCGATTGAACTGCAGATCTCCTGCTGCTTCTTTACTTCCAAGTATAAGCTTCAGCTGGGCAGGGGGGCTGTTGGATCCTACCTGGAGTTATTCTTCAGTGAGGACTTCATTGACCATCTCTCACCATGGGGATCAGGCTCTAAACAGGTGCTGTTTGATGGCTGCTTGAATGAGGGAGAAGTTTTCTGCTCCAAGCACTCCCTGTCTTCTACAGGATGATGCAGGTTTTGTGTGAGTCCTTTCTACCAAGCTGTCAATGTATATGAAATATTTAGATGTCAACTTTACTCCTGAAGAATCAAACTGATGTCTCCATCTCAGCCAACATCTTCTAGATTCTCTCTGAGGGGCCTCCAACATGCCCAGATGGAAGACCTCAGTGTTTCATGGAAAACACAATGTAATATCCTCTTAACTCTATATTCCCCCTAGTAAACAATGAATTCTTTGTTTTCATTGTGGTCACTACTATTCACCCCCAAAACATCACTGCTACACTAGAATCCAACTTTCTTGCCACCACTACTTGCTTCCCCTCCATGCTCATATGTCTTACTGTGTCTTCTCCTAGATATATTATGCATTCCTCCCTCTCCTAAATCTCTGTTGTACTCAGGCCAGACAACTGGTCATCCTGCCTACAGCTCTTGCTGTCCCAGAAATATCTTTTCTAAATACAAATTTATAATAACTGCCCTTGAAGGCATGTTGTCGCCCTCAATGAAGAGTCCTGAGGAGGGCATAAAAAACCCTTGTATTCTGGTCCAAGGCTACCTGACTATTCTTGTCCTCCATTTTCTTTCCCTTCTCAGATATTCTCTGCTCCCATCACACCAAAGCATGTCTGGCTCCAAACTATACCACGCGCTTCAGGCCTCTGTGACATGATGCGCCATCTCCTTGAAAACTCCTCCAGGCTCTTTCTGCTCCCTTCTCTACATCAGCCTTGTCAACATCTACACATCATGCAAGATTCAGCTCAGGCCTCCTCATTACTAAGTTCTCATCTCAGTCTTCCCACCCATGTATAGTTAATCACTCTCTTTTCTGGGACACTACAATTTCTTAATGAATTTATTTTGGTATTTATCACATGGCATTGGAATTTTCACTGTCCGTCCTTTTGTTTCTTGCCCGTGTCTTGTTCAGGTGTAGATTCCCAGAGCCTTACATTTTACTTCTTATTAACTAATGGCCTTGGACATGTTATATAACCTTTGTCAACTTCATTTTTAGTTTAAGGGGGCTAATAAAATCCACTTTACAATTATTATAAGGGGTAAATGAGATGAAGCATATAGCAGAGTGCCTGACATACATTAACTAACAAATGACATTATTTATTAATATTATTTATTAACATAATATTGGTACAGATAAGAATTATCTTCTGGAAATAGCTGAGCCTAGATGTGTCACTAGAAGGAGGGGTTTCTTCTATGCTTTGAGCCTAAAGTAACAGATTTAGATAAGTGGGTTCATGTCCATCAGCCGCTGAAGGGAGTTTTTCACTAAGGGACCAGTGGTCATCCTGGAGAGAAGATGGACATGAGCGTTGACTGGGCACTAGCCTGGAGCTGCTAGTGTGGAGGATGTGGGGGTGTGTAGAGAATTAGCAGTCAGCTATTTAGCTGTGCCACCATAAGACTTTCAAACCAAGATGTTTACAAACTAGACAGGATCATTAAAAACATCTTTCATGGAAATATTTTATGGATTTGAGTTAACCTATTGAATGGCTGCTATGAATCTAATACAAAGAAGTTCAAGGTATTGTTTTGGTCTTAGGTTATCCAAGGAGTAGAGAAAGCTACTTCATTTTGCCCCAAAGGAGTAGAGAAAGCTACTTCATTTTGTCATCAGTGTATAATTCCAGACACACATGATCCAGTCTGGTATGATACAGACTCATTCCTCTCGGAGTTTAGTGAAAAGCGAGGTCAGCATGCACAGAGACCTGGGGGAAACAAATTACTTGAAGGTACTAAACTGGGAAACACTGTTCCATTTTCTTCTGAATGGAGTCCACATTGGTGCTGGAAAACCATCTGGAGAAATGCAGGCCCAGGAGTAATAGCATGCTGTAATGCACTTGATTAAAAAGAGGAAGGAAAAGACCATGGTGTGTGTTATCCTCATGCTAGGACGGGAGAGCAGGCAGCCTGCAAGTTGTGGTCCATGAAGATTTTTGCCTGGATTACTTTAAAAGCACTTTTGCAGAGCCAGGCAAATGAAAGTCATGTGTTTATTCATCAAGGAGACCTTCTTTTGGGAATATTTTATTTGTAGTTCTATGAAGAGGCAAAACCTCCACATTTTTAATCTTCCGTGCAAGAACTTCTAAGCACTGGAAAAGCAGTGACTGGAAGAATGAGTTTGGATGTCTCAGAAATCCTGATAAAGTTTGAGAACTTCTCCAGGGTCTTTGAACTTTTTGGCTATGCCATATTGAATTCTGTGTCTGTGGTAGCAAGTTGACTTGCAGAATGTACACTTCTCGGGCTGTTTCAGTGTTTTCATCAAGGGTTCGGCCAGGTTCCAGTGGAGTAAAGGTAACTCTGAGACACTCGGTCTTGAGTGTGGGATATCTGAATATCCCCAAATTTCTCCAGGCTTTAGTAGGAGTTTGAGAGACATGCTAGGGTCATCTATTTCATCTTAGGGGAAGTCTTTTACCAATCAAAAATGACTTTGAGATATTTTAGTGGTCAGATTCCAAGCCTCTCAGTCAAATGATATCAGCCTAGTACAAAGAGTCTCATCATAACATCACAAGACTAGTGGAATGAGACCTTCTACTCATTGTTTGGAACTTTAGAAGATTGAAACTCGAATTCAAGAAGTCAACACTGCGTTGTGCCTTTGGTTTGGGCTGTGGGAAACTTGGTTAAGCCACAGATAGTCAACTTCAGCTCTTTGTGATTTTCTATACAAGCATGGTTATCAGACCTGAGTTTTAGGGCACTTGGTAAATGTTTTTAAATATGCCAAGTCTAGAAAATTATGGAGAAAAGTTTTTATTTCCTTGTCCCGCTTAATTTTGTATGCCATTGCACACAAGTGGAACTGCTTTTGAAGTAATATAATTTAGGAGAGAAACATGAGCATTAGTTACCTATTGCTGCTTAACAACTTACCGTAGAATTTAGCAGATTAAAACAACAAATAGTTATTATCTCACAGTTTCTGTAGATCAGAATTCAAGGGTGGTTGAGCTAGGTGGCTCTGGCCCAGGGTCTCTCATGAGGTTGCAGTCAAGATGTCAGCTGGGGTTCCAGTCATCTGAAGACTTGCCTGGGGCTGGAAGATCTCCTTCCAAGATGGCTCCATTGCATGACTGTTGCAGGAGGCCTTAGTTCTTTGCCCCATGGGCCTCTCCATGGGGCTGCTTGAGTGTCCTCAGGACATGGCCGCTAGCTTCCCCCCAGAGTGAGCTGACAAGAGAGGGAAAACAAGTGAGAAGCCACAATGCCTTGACCTAATTTTAGAAGTCACACACCTTCCTTCCACCATATTTTCTTTATGAGAAGTGAGTCACTGTGTACAACCTATTTTTAGGGGGATAAATATTAGTGTCCACCTTTTGATGAGAGGAGTATCAAATAATTTGTGGACATATTTTAAAACCAACACACCATGAGCCTCAGAAGTCATTGACATAGATGTGAATCTCAAGTCTGCCACTTATTAACTCTGCTGCTGGGGGCAAGTTGATGAATCTGAGCTTCAGTTTACTCACTTATGAAGTGATATTCAACATACGTACTCTGCAGTGTTATTTATCGGATTAGAAGTTATGCTTATAAAATATTTCAAATAGCCCCTAGCCTTAAATTAGTGCCAAATAAAAAGTAGATATAGTAACAATAACGACAATCGTGATGATGGGGATGAATGATCTTGGGCAAATGACACAATCTCTCTGAGGCTCATTTGGCTTATAATACCTACCTCATGAGACAATTGTCAAGATTAAATACTGTAACTTTTGAGAAGGCAGATACTGGAATGAAGTATATTGGGTTTTCCTAGTCTTCTGGAGAAACACTGATGAGATGATATTTTAGTTGTTCTGGTTGCTAAAAAACATCGTATTTAAAATGGAAACACTAGCTATCATTAATAGCATAAACACAAAAATTGTTAGGGCATACCCACTGAGGAAAATAGTGGACTCACATTTTAAAATCTATTCCTCTGGACAAAAGGGTTCATCTGTCCTTCATTAACTCTGGGATAGTCTCTTGCATGATGCACAGCATAGATTGGTTGTTCTGTATTAGGAATCTCTTCGAGGTGTTGTACCTTGAGATGACATTTATCATGCCCTCTTACAAAGAACAGTATGAAGCTGATCATAAAACATGCACACACACACACATGCACATGCGCGTGCGCGCGCACACACACACACACACACACACCCCAATCCGCCATTTAGTATGTCCTTTAGTGCACTGTCATCATCTGAAAACAATTATCATGTGGATGATGATGCAATTGGATGTGAAAAGGGATGGAAAATGTCAGAGAGAGGCATTTAGTGGCAGATGTTTTTTACCGTTTCAAAAAGATGCTTTGCCCGGAAGCCAGGGGGACTTTTGGTACAACAATAAGTCCAAACGGTTACCTGGGATGGTGTAGCTGCCGAATGGAGCAATCTAATCTCAGACTCCAAGCTCAGAGCTCTACCAGGGTGGCCCAGTCAGCACTTTTATTTTAAACTAGGTCCCTTGCCTCCCAAGAACATTTAATTGAACTGGATTTGAGCCTTTCCTGGCGAGGTTACTCCAGCAAAGTCCTGTTTACGTGTGGTAATTTCAAGGTTCCCAGAATTTAAGGTAAAGTTGGCAAAGCCACCATCAGTTTGAGAAGCAAGAGAAAGTAGCGTTGTAGCAGTGATGCAAATGTGGGAAGAACAAAGAACAAAGACCATTATCTTCCTGCCCTGGGAAGGCACTGCATCCCTCCTTTCCACCTCTTCTTAGTCAAAGGTGGGGTGGGTGGGAAGGTTCCAGTTTTCCCTGGAATGAATTGTCAAAACTTTCCCCTCCAGGCTTGAAACATGTTCTCCTCTGAGCTGCTCAGCACGTTGTCAAACCAGTCTTTACTTGAAAGACATATGGCATCAACATGAAAGATGTCATATAAGTCCCCCCTACCCTGCCCCCACTTTTTGAAAGATTTTTGAAAGACGTTACATTCTGCATATGGGGCCTGCAGAGTGAAGAGAGCTGGCGGTCCTGCAGGGGAAGCTGCCAGGGGGCCAGAGACCCCATCTGGAGAGGGTCCTTGGCTGGTTTCTAAAGAGCAAATGAAGGAGAAAAACTATTGACAAGGAGGGGTGTGTGGGGTGGGGTGGGGAAGACAAAACAGGCAACGGGAAACGTCGGTTTTATGGAGCTTGCAAACCTGAACTCAAATATTAAAAATGCTTTCATCAGTCTCCTTAATCCAGAGAAATTCTTTTTGGCTTAGATGGGAGGAAAATTCAGTCCCTTAAGGGGAAAGCAAGAGGAGAAGGAGGTAATAAGGATGTGAGTCAGACGCAGGGAATTGCTGGCAAATGCGTTCGTTTTAGGAGGCAGAGGGACTGTGTACAGCTGATCTAACGTTGCAGACCACTGATAATGCCCGCCTGCTTTTTATTGATTTCTCCCTTTAGTCATGAAAAATGTTGGACTCCATTTAGTGGGGGAAAGGTGAGAAAAAAAGAACCACTTCTTTCTCGTTCGCTTCTTCTCTGGGGATTGAACAGCACTTGGGCTCCAAAGCTGTGTTTTTCTTTGGGTTTTGCCTTTTAATAGGGGTTGCAGAAGTGGTTATAGACATTTGAGGGGAAATAAAGCTTGTGGTTTATTAACAGGGCTGGTTTTAATCAGCAGTGATTTGACTAGGGTAACATTAGAGCTACAACACTGATAACTGATACTATGATTTTCTATGTTTTTAACCCCAAACTGAAATCTTGTGGATTCACTGACAAAAAAATTCATTTGTTTCCCTGGCTAGGTTGTGGGGAGTGAGTGTTTTGGGAAGTCAGCATCAGAGAAAGACAGGAGAAGCTGGGGGCTGGAGCAGCTGCTTCAGGGAGTCTTCTCAGCTGGGATTCCAGCTGTTAAAAAGCAATCTGAGGAGACCAGGGTTCTTTAGTGAGGCCAGTGGAAGTGAGAGGAAGGAGTGGAAGGCAGGTTCTTGCTCCCATATGGCCATTCCAGTCAGGACCTTGATGGTCAAGTATTAACGAACATCTCTTCGCAGACCCGAGGTGATGTCTCAGGTGGTGACACCTTACATTTTCCAGACGTTATAAGTAATGGTGTTTCTTCTCTCTATTAGGAAAGTTGAAAAAGTCTAGGCTACTTCCCAGGCAGAGCTCTGATCTCCTGTACCACCCAGAACAAAATTTACTGGCTCTCTCCCACCCAGTCCATTAGTTAACATGACCTCCACGGAAATCACAGCCAATATCCCCCCGCAAAAACGTTCTCAACAAGAGTAAGGCACTATGTTTTACCATATATTTTTTCCAAAAGGGAAAACAGGCCTAGCATTTACCTTTCTCTAACTGACTGCTTAGAAGACAAATGAGATGATGTACAGAGCTCCTGGAGAGACCTGGGAGTGAGAGCGGTGAGTGAACGGATTCATCCCCTGTCAGTCCTCCTGACATTTCTATGATGTTCTGTGTTCCTGTGTTTACATGTATATAAGCTACTTCTCCCAGCATAGACAGTACTTTGGATGTTTAGAGTTTCTTTCTTGTTCTCACGCCAAAGAGGCACTGGCCAATTCCCCATCTCTTCTTTGGTGTTCCTGATGAAAGGGGTTACGTAACCAGGAGATGGCTGCCCAGGGTGATGGTGGAACCAGACACGTGAACAGGGAAGAATCTGAGAGCGCCCTGCCCCATGTCAGACTTAGCTCAGCTCCACCCACCAGCACCCCGTGCTCCCTCTTGCCCTTGTGTCGCTCTTCAGTGGGCATCTCCTGGGGAGGCTGCCCAGTTCACAGCACCAACCCCTTCTTGGGACCTGCCTCTGACTCACTGGGGTAGACCTGTGGAAACCATATCTCATCACCCTTGGCCAAGAAGTAGAGACCCAGCTCTGGAGCAGTTCTCTTTCTTGAGTATGAAATCATAATGAGGAATAGCAGAGACAATATTTGTTAGGGCTCAGTCTCATTGATGACAGTGTTCTAAAGCACTTCATCACCTCACATAATTACTGTTTCTTTTTTGTTGTGAAAACATTTAAGATCTACTCTCTTAGCAGCTTTCAAGTATATACAGTATCACTAATTATAAGCACCTAGTTGTGCGTTAGATCCCCAGAATTTATCTACCATATAACTGAAAGTTTGTACCCTTGACCAAAATCTCTCCATTTCCCCCATCCTCCAGCCTCTGGTAACCACCATTCTACTCTCTGTTCCTATGAGATTGGCTTTCTTAGAGTCCACATATAAGGGATATCATATAGTACTTGTATTTCTCTGCCTGACTTATTTCACTTAACATAATACCCTCAAGTTCCACCTATGTTGTTACGAATGGCAGGATTTCCTTCTTTCTCATGGCTGAATAACATTCCATTGTATATATACCACATCTTCTTCATCCATTCACCCATGGCACTTAGGTTGTTTCCATGTCTTGGCTATTGTAAATAATGATGCAATGAACATGGGATTTCAGATATCTCTCTGAGATCCTGATTTCATTTCCTTTGGATATATACCCTACATGGGTTATATCTGTCTTCCTAAATCTTACCCTTCCTTAAATATCCCAAATCAAATATCATTTTTTCCCTCTGAATCATTCTGATTTCCCCAATCAGAAGTTGTTTCTTTTTTCTGTAAACTCCCATAGCTCTTCCAGTGCCCCTACAAATATACAAATAGACTACATATCTCTTCCCTAATAGGCTGCACACTGTCATTGTCATTAAAATGTTATTATTATTGTTGTTGATTAGATTGTTATTTTTTAAAATTTTCGTATTCTTTGCTAACTCAGTGCTCAAAAATTAGTTACTTAAATAACAAGCTATTTTAACTGAGGTACAAATTACTTTTAATAAATTAATATATTACTCTCTCATCCTGTTGACGTATTTGCATTTCAGTTGGAGCTTCTGGAGAAACACAGTGTTGAACTTAAAGTTGAGAGTGGATGTTTAAGGTTTGAAGCCTAGGTTAATCTTATTAATTAAGGGCAAACTTCTTTTCTGACTCCAAATCCCATCCTGTGGGGAGAGGCCTAATCTACTTCTGTATGAGACTTGCTTTGACCTTAATTCTTAATACACGGAGATCAAGGTTGAGGAACTTGATTCTTATGGAAAATACTCCTTTTAGACATTGTTTGTGTTAGCATTTTCTGTTTAACAAACCATCCCCAAACTAAGTAATTTAAGATGACAATGAAATATTTTTCAAGATCCTGTGATTGGTGAAAAAGTTCCTCTGCTGGTTTCACCTGGGGTCACTCACATAAGCTATCTTCATCTTGGGGGTAAGCCGGGTCAGCGAATCTAAGATGATCTCATTCATATGAAAGGCAGGTGGCACTGGCTCTTGGCCTGGATACCTGGATTCTCCTCCACATGACTTCTCATCCTCCAGGAAGATAGATCAGCTTTCTTATATGGCAGCCTCAAGGTAGCATTTCAAGATGACAAGAGCAGAAGCTACAAGGCCAGGGCTCCAGAATTCACATCAATTCCTCAACATCCTATTGGTCAAAGCAAGTATTGAGTCCAGCCCCAAATGAAAAGATGGGGAAATAGACTCCACCTCTTCATGGGCTTCATGGCCCTGTGAAATCTACCACAGGTGACTGTGCGGCATCACCATGCTTCAGACCCCAATAACCAAGATTACTACCCAGCACTTTGCAGAAGTCCTCTTCTTATTTCACTCTCAAAGAGACAGAGGAACAAGTACCAGTGGTATGATATCCTTGAAGACTTTTCTCTTTGCCCAGAGAGAAAAGAATTTGACCTGCCTCATTTGTGGGGAACAACACTTCCTTGGCTGACCACCATGCATTTCAGGAAAACTAATCACCTCTAAGCAGTGGTGGGATACTGCCCACATTGCCAAACCACTTCTTGCAGGTGGTGGTAGCTTCCTAAAGATTGAATCTGTAAGCCTAAGAATATGAAGTAACTAGAAGAGTACCATCATAAAAGTATATTTTTAAAATGCTGAGCTTGACTGAGAGGAGTTCAGAGGTGGGAGAGAGAAGATTCTATCATTCATAGAAAACAGGTTCCCCAAATATAGTGTTTTCTCTGCCCCCAACAGTTTGTAAGAAGAATGAGTGAGATGCAGTGAACTCCTTGGCCATGCCCCTACATTCAAACATGTGTGAGCATTTCATATAACATCCCTCTTCACTGTCAGGGAAGGGTAAATGTACGTTGAATTCACCCAACACACAACCATGCTCATTGCATAGCTGAGGAAATGGTTTCTTAGAGATTAAAAAAGGGTTTAATGTCTCATAGCTATTAAGAATTGGAACTGAAATTTATGCTCAGTTCCAGGTCTGTCTGAAGCTAGACTCAGCACCACGACCCTGTCTCCCAGGAGGAGGTACACAAAAGACCTGCCAGATAGATCATGCCTTGGATAAAAGAATACAAGAAACCAAGAAGTTGAAAGAAAAGAATGCTAGTGTATAAATTGTTGGAGAGATTTTTTGAGATGGCCTAGAAGCACAGTATTACTCCATCCCTATTTTTAGAAGAAAGATCCAACAACAACAAAAAAGATTATTGAAGTAAATAGGATAGAAAAAGAGAGAGAGATGGAGGAGTGGCTGCAGACCAAAGATGTGTTCTCTGGCCTCTAACAAAGTCTCTGTGACCAAGAGGCATTTCCCATTAGCCAAGGAGAAGTTCAGAGAACTTCCTGGTGTATTGTTCAGGCTAGCCTGCTAGCCCGGGCTTTCCAGCCAAGCATGTGATATGACTAAGACTAAGGTAGTTTAGGGTGATCATGGAAAAAGCTATTGGTTAGTTTCACTCAGTTCAGTCTGGTATTATGTAGGGAAATCATTTGTCTTTTTATGTAAGATCCTGTGTTTTGCAAGGTATTGTCATCTATACTACATATACATAAGAATGTGAGGATAGTCTGTTGAAATATTAATTTTTGCCTTGTTCTCACATATAATTTTATGTACTTTTTCACTTTAGGCAAGTCAAAGACACATGCCCACCCCACATGGACCAGGAGGGAGCAGAGCCTTGGAGGGAATGTGTAGTGGCTGCCTGAAGACTGATAACCAATATGAGGCCTCAAAAGGAGTAGGAGAACCTCCCATCACCCAGCTTGGTATTGAGCTCCGCACCTTGAGAAGTGTTGTATTTTTTGGCCATTCCCACATGTGTGCTTGTGACTGACTCATGTAGAAGGAGGGGCTTGCTCAAAGGCAGGCTTAGAAAGAGAAGGGGTGAAAGAACACAGCCTCTCGTATACTAAGGGCCGGAATAACCAGGGGATCTCCTCTAACATGATGGAGGAGAGAAGAAACCACACAAATACTGGCGTCTGACGTCCTGCTAGTCTCGTGGATAGGAACCTGGCACATCTCTTATACTCAAGCGTTGTGAGGCAAATTTATTCATTACTACACACACACACACACACACACACACACACACACACACACACACACACACACACACACACAATTCTTATGGTATTTTCTGATTATTTCATGTTCTTCAGTCTTACTTGACCTCTTAAATTTTCGGAGAGACCAGAATCATTTCTTATACTTGGCTCTAGGCTCATAATAGTTGCCTCAGTGGACATGTGTTGCTTTTGATGCTTGCAATATATTGATAGTTTATTGACGATGTTAAAAGATTGTTAAAAGACTCTTAAGTTTCTCAACTATTTTAACAAGAAGAACCAGCCTGATGGCGAGGGACACCCTCCTAGTCTCAGCCGCTGACACAGGGGTCTTAACCCTACTTTGAATTTAGGATGGCAGGAATTGTGGCCCTCATTCTGGGGAGAAGACAGCTGACTTGTCTTACAGATACCTGGCCGCCCTGCCCTCTGAGACATTCATGATCACGTGGAGAGCTTTTATCCAGGGTTCACCTTTGGAAAATAGACAGCCCCTTTAGTAATATCTTTCTCACTCTTTCTTTCATTCCAGCTCCATCTAATGACTCTAATCCTCTAGAAACCAGCACCAATTGTCTGGTGGCTTAGCATTTTGAGAACTTCCTTTTCAGTGTAAGGGTAAGTACGTGCTATATTTCATTTAGAGTTAGACATATCCTCTGTTTAAGCAAGGCTGGCTCTGGTGCTGTTCTCATTTATATAAAGGGTGATGGGTGCTTAGATTAGGGTGCCTCTGGCTCTCAGAGGCCACATTTCCACAGTGAATGCTGGGAAGTCACAGTTGACGAATTGAGCCATCAAGGTGATGCTCACATTCTCTACATTCTTCAGTGTGTATGTGCGTGTGTGTGCATGTGCGTGTGCGTGTGTGTGTGTGTATGTGTGTGTGCAGGGAAGCTCAGAGTCCATTTCTCCACCTACTCTGAAAGTACTTGACAAGTGGAGGTACAGATTATTGAAAATAAAGAGAGGTTTTTAACAACTTCACATAGGTCGATTGTCTCTTTAGCATAGTTGAAACTATCAGATTAGGAAACTGGCTTTTCCATTTGGGAAATGAGGAAGTAGGGTGATTTACTTATTGGCTATGTCCTTAAAAAAAGTTATTCTGTTTTCTAAGCACATAAGTAATGCATTTTTGTTGTAGGAAATTTGGAAGAAACAAGAATTACAAAGACAAAATTAAAATCACATCATTCCACTATTAATATTTATGTGCAAGATTAAAATAGATGCTACATACATGGCAGAGGCATAATATATAACACAATATGATATGTAACATATTAAAATATTATATTTCATTATATTATTTTTCTTGTGAAATTAAAATGTATATTATATTATAGCTTAAATGATATGTATTTTCAGATTCTCTTAAAGGTGAATAATATAAATGAGTATTTGATGGAAAAAAGAAATGATTGAACTCACGCATTGATGAACAAATGCATGAGCAGGTTTATTTTTCACTTGGCAGGGAAGGACTTACAACCCTTTTAAAAATATTAAACTGGAGGAAATCTGACAGATTCAGACAAACTGCCTCATAATGGAATGACATTTCACTTCATTTTCATTCCATCCCCAAAACATACCCACACATACATGCATTATTTAAATACTAGCTCTAGTTTATCTCACTGTGAACTTGCCTGGAACAGGAAGTCTACATCTATAGACTTTACTCAAAAATATAAACAGTAAACCTCTGTGTCTCTCAGTCTCTCTCCTTGTCTCTGTCTTACACACAAACACACACACACACACACACACACACACACACACACACACACACACCCCATGACCACCACGGCTACCACTCCCCAAGTGTAAATAAATCACCCATGGGAAGCTGTTATGTATCCAGAGATTTCATCATCATTGCTTATGTTAAGGCTGGAATATTAGGTGTTATCTTTTTTTTTTTTTTTTCTTTTTGGCATCATAATCTTTTTCTTCAGAGATAAACTATGGTTTAACAAATAAAGCTTCAAATGAAACCTGCCCAGTTCTTTTGAGGTCAATTGCATCTGACTCAAGCAAATGTCAAATTGCTTTGAGACTTCAGTTGTACTCTTTTGCCTTCTAAACAGTGCAGAAAGATGAAAAATGGGAAAACAAACATAAGTCAGAAAAATATGGGATAAGAATAATCAGATCTCATTTTTCTCTCCTCCACTTTCGGTTAGAGATTAAGAACAGGGTTCTGATGTTAGATCTGACCTGAATTCTGACTTCGCTACCTAGACCTGTGACCTCGAATGTTTACCTCCACCTCTTATAGTTTCAGTTTCCTCATTAATAAAATGGGGGATAATAGCAGTCCTATTTTTTAAGATTATTATAAGGATTAAATAATACAGTGGATGTGTAGCACTTGGAACAGGGACTTTTAAATCTAAGCAATTATAATTTTATTATCATCATTGGTCTTTTTTAAATTCAACATTGTTGGGCTAGCATTATCTTAAAACTAAAGAGTTGTAGAATGAGCCGCAGAATTCACTATTAGTTTTCTCCTCAAATACTGACTTAGTTTTTTTCTTAGATCTTTAACATGAATACAAACATGAATAACATCTATGAAGTCCTGGTAGGAAGCTTTCAGACAGTTTCTTGCTTGTAGAACGAAATCTAATTTGGTAAAAACAAATAATCCATCCAACCTTCTTAGGATTTTTAACTACAGCATGTAATGATCCATAATGCTATTTTGTCTCTTGGTGTCAGTATAATAAATTAATGACCTTTATTGGAGAATTATCCAGAGCAGTCAATATTGCTTCATGAGAGTGGTTGTAAGAGAAACCTAATTCTGTTAAAGATTTAGTTACAAAGGAGAATGTCAAAGCCAATGAGGTATGATGCTGTCATGGGACTGAGGTTTAGCACCATGAAACTGATCATCCATGAGTCATTTTTTGGCTCAGACATGTGGAGCCTCCAGAGAGCACTAACAGGATTTGCAAGTATTCTGGCGGCCATCTCAGAGCTGTGCGTTCTGCCCGTTGCACAAACCATGAGACGAGGGCAAGAGAGCCCAAGAGGGATAGTATTTCATGGCTTAATTCTTTCTAGTGTGTTCAGAATATCAGAGTTTGGGAAAACACTGTGTTGATCAGTGTTTGCTGCTGAAGGAGATGGGGTGAGAAAACAAAACAATACAGGGTGGTGTCTCCCTTCCCGCATCTACCACAGATGTCTACATGGGCCCGCTATCATCGATTCATGATAGAGGTGAAGCATCAGGGCTGGGGGAAATAGAAATCCTTTCAGGTCTCCTGAGAGTTGACGGGAGATATGGAATAAACAAGAGAGCCAAGGAGGAAAGAGACAGGAACAAGACCCTGAAGTGGGTCCATCATCAGTGCACATTCCATGGCTCTTGCTGGGACTTTCTGGGCCATCTGCCACAGATGAAACTACAAAGATTCCCTACAGACTGAGTTGAAATTGAACCAAACGTGACAATATATTTTCTTTGCTCATGTTTCTCCTTTATACATGTGTTACAGGCCATCTAGTTCTGCTCTCTCCAGCCTGCCCAAGATGGCATTCTTTATTGCAGGGACTCTCAATGTACTTTTGTCAATGTGATTATTCAGACATGGCAGAAACCCCTGGGCCCAGGTTTTTTGGTAATATTTTCGTGTTAATCATCAATGGGATGAGTTCATTGCTTGAACTGGAGGACTGTTTTTTCATGGGCATACATATACAATTAGCACTCCTGCAGTTGTGCTATTGTCGACTAGAAAATATCAAACAGCTTATGCATTGAAGAGGGATAGCCAACCGTCAGATAGATGTCCTGAGAGCCACTGGTTTCCACCATGGCTTTCTAACATGCCTTCACAAGTAAGCCACTTCACTTCTCTGAATCTCAGTTTCTGGAGGGAGTTGAGCTTCGTTTCAATTGTACTTTTAAGCTCAAATTTTAATTGATAATCGATATATATGTATCACATATATCAAAAAATATATATAACAATCATAACCAAGAAGCGTATGTGTATGTGTGTATAATAGATATACTTCTTGATTTATTGAGGATTAAAGAGATATGGATTTAAGGTCCTCCAAGCACAATGCCTGGTACATAGGTGTCACTCAATAAACATACTGAATGAGTTACTATTAGGCACATGTATACTTAAGCCACCTCCACATTATAAGCCCTCATTTGAGCTCAATCTTTGTACATGAACATGAAAACTAAGATCCCAGCTCCTTCCCTTGAGGATTCATGATTGCTGCGTGCCATGCTGGACACCTTGCAGTCCTTCCATCTGGTTCCATGGAACTACTGCAACCTCAGGACCTGCATTTGGGGCAATTCATTCCCATCTACTCAACACAGAAGGGTGAGAGGCCATCTTCCAGCTGCAGCAATATTGGGAGTTGACAACTTTCTGGCAATCTGATTTGCTCCTTGGACCAAGTTTGCCCATGGGACAATGAATTACATGGCACTTGGTTTTTTGGAGCAGTCCACAAAAGAATTTTGTATGAGTCAAGGAAAAAACACATGACACTCAAATTGGATAATTTAGGAGAGTTTCATAAAGGGATTGTTTATAAAGAGGTAAGCAAGGTGTGGAGAAATTATGATGGATAGTTCAATAGCCTGGAGAAGAGCAATGGCCAGCCTCAGGTGCCACCTCTAGGCCTGAAGAATCAATGAGAGGAGTAATTATCAGAACTTGGAGACAGAGAGCTTTGTGGGGAAGGCCACCACCCAGGCTGCTTCGATAGAGAGATATGGCCAGCTTGTGCCGACTGGGCCCGGAGCCAAGGGAGTTGCATCCCCACCTCAATCTTTCTCTCCCGGTGGGGAGAACTTAACCAGATGTCAAAGAACAAGGGGGCCAGTCAGTGCAGACCATTCAGATCAGCCTTTGAGGGCAGAGAAGGGTGGAAGAGAGCAGAACGGGGATCCCCAACCATAACACCTTTTTTCTAAAGGTCTCTAGAACCCAACCACCATTGTTTCTAAGGAAAAATGTATTCTAAGTTCCAAACAATGTACTTAGCTTTTAGAATACTACCTATTTGTAATGTATAGAGTGTCTCTCTCTCATACATATGTTTTGTGTGTACATATACACATATATCTAAAAGCACTGACATATGGATTAAAATAATAAGGATGACCATTTAATTAAGTTTTGAGAGTGAAGGGGGTGCTACTAATAATTTCACTGGTGAATAGGTAAGCTGGCACTATTCTGGACACACTGGGGCATATAACATGCTGACTGAAATGCAACAAGATGGATTCAGTAAGTATCAAGTGAATCTTAATCTTGTTACTTTATAATCACTTGTATACATGCATATATGTTATGCATGTATAGGAAACATTCCTCTTAGGTAATAGATGTACCTGTGAGGTACAATTTGCGAAGATATCAGTTAAAAAGGGGGAGGTCTTTTCTCTTAAATAATCACTACACCTGCCCTGTCCTGCCCCATGTGTCAAATTTCCCTTTTAACACAACAATTTCTTTATGTTGAGGTATTTCCTCCCACTTAAATGTAGTGACTATAAGAAAGATTTTATGTTAGGCTGCTTCTGCTGTTGATACCTTACTGGCAACAAGGTTTTCAAGTTCTGGCATTCTTGAAGATAGCTTCCTGTGACAAAGGGACACATAGAAAGACCCTCTTGATGAGGGCAGGTGGCTGTGGCTGAAAGGTCTTGAGATGTTGGGTTGGCTAGGAAATGATCTCGTCAGGGTGTCCTGACTCTAAACTACCTCCTGTCCCATCCCACCCCCGATGAAGCTTCAGCCGTGCTTCTGTCTCCATCTGATTTGCGATCAGAAGTCCTTTTTCTTTTAAAGACAACCAAAGCTCTCTTTCATGGATTATCTGTTAATTCCCCGAAGTGTGGGCTGCATCCCACTGTGATATTCAAAGATGATTTCATGAAGAGTTCAGGCTTTATTAAATAATGCTGAATTCCACACTAAAAGAGTTATTCCCTGTAGCTGACACTGGTGATTGCCTGATGAACTCCAACTTTTTCAGGCAAATGCCCATCAGAGGAGGTGACTCATTGTCCAGCTCAGGTGTAAATCGAGATTATTCTAAAAAATCATAATTCCAATACTCTTCTATTGGCTTACAAAGAGGGCCTGAGGCCAGTCCTAGCAAATGAGACATGAAAGGGAGTGCCCTTAGGGCTTCTGTAAAGGGTTCTTAACTTCGTGAGCCTGCTTCTTTTTTGGTCAAGTGGAGATGATGACTTTGCCCTACCCAAATTATCTCCTGCTGCAACTTATGGAAAAACTTACACACCACTACTGTGCACTTTTACATCTAATGATGGTATGCTCTTGGTCCCTTCTTCTCAGATCCCATTCTGTTAATTTTTCTTTATCTCTCTTTAATCATTAATCTTTTCCTCATCAGAAGCTTCTTATACTCATGCTATAAACAAGCAAGTCTTTGTTATCCTAAGACAAACCCTTGACTCAGGCTACTCTGCTTTATTTTTCCTAGCACTGCCCATCTTCTTGCTGGAGCTGGCTGTATTCTGCACGTTTTCTCGATTTTCGTGTTTTCTCCTCAAATCTCTGCATTCTGATACCTTCACTTATGCCACACTGAAACTGTTCCCATAAAATTTGATGGATCGCCTCCTAATCAACTAAGTCAACCACTTTTATTCAAGCCTCCCATTATTGTCCTCCAAGCTACTGTACTGTCTTCTGATTTTCCTATGCTCTGCCCACATCTTTGTAAATAATCCCTTTGTTAAACTCTCCTAAATTACCCAATTTGAGTGTGCCATGTGTTCCTTCCTCACTCACATAATAGGGTTGTGTGAGCTGCTCCTAGAAACTAACATTGTCCTATGGGAAAATTCATTCTTCTTACACCTTTCTTTTGAAGCTCTTCCTCCCTTCACTTCCAGGTCATCACTCTCGTTTGGGTTCCTTCCCCTGACTCTTCCTTCTGGTCTCTCACTGGCTCAGTTTCTTTCACGTACATCTTGACATTGATATTCCCTAGGTTTCTGCCTCGCCATTTCTCTAATGCCTGTTTCCAGAGTTCTCATCTACAAATGTGGCTTCAATGATACATTCATGGCCAGATCTGTCAGCGTTATTTCTTCTTACTTTTGCTGGGGAGTCCAGAGAAACCTCAAACATAAAAGATCCCCAATTAGACTTCTTCTCTGTGCTGTTCTGTACCCTCCACCTTTGGCAATGACCTTCCATCCACCACTCATTCAGGCTGGAAACATCAGCATCATCCACGACCCTTTCCATAGCTCCCATGCAGGATTCTCTAGCTCCTGTCCCTTCTACTCTTACATTCTTTTGTCACATTGATCCCCTCAATAATTCCACTCTCACACCCTCAATTGGAGCTCTCTTCATATTACACATGAATTACTTATGTAGACTCCTAAGTGGCCTCCGTTCCTCTTCGTCTTCCAAGTGGCCGCTGCTCTTACCTTTCAACAGAAATTGGATTGTGTCTCCTCTTTTAAAATTTAAATGCCTTCTTTTTGCTAGCAGAAAAGTCTCAACTCTTTAGCATGACACACAAGACTCTTCACAGTTTGATTTGGGCTACTTTTTTAGGCTTGTTTTTCACCATTCTCCTTTATTCATCAGAAGTGCTAGCCAAAAAGAAGTTCTAGCTGCCTTGTGAACATGTACTGTGTACTTTTTCACATGGGTACCTTTGAGTGTCCTAATCCTTCTTTTGGGCATTTCCTTGCCAAATGTCTCCTCCTACCTAATTTTCAAGGTCAAACTTAAAGGATTCTGGACTACACAGGTCATGAGATAGAATGTAGATGTTAGAAGCTGGGGTCATTAATTAAAATTCTGCTGAAATATAATTATTTATGGGTAATGGCTTTATTGTCATGTTCACGATAGCTGCACAGTCCTGGCCCAGAGTAAGGGCTTGAAAACTTTTAGTTAAAAAATGGCAATGTTGTCTTCCCATAGGCATTGCTGATCTTTCCACTTGCCTCTGTGTCTGACCCTCCTGCCCTATAATGGAATCCCTCACTAGGTGCTGCCCTTATATGTGATGTTTCCCTCACTAAGCTATGTATTCCTGAAGGCAAGGACCACGGTCATTCATTTCACAAACAGATGTTGGCCCTATTCTGTTCCAAGTACTCTCCTAAAGGATTGGGTTATACCAGGGAACAGAGCCGAGCAAGGTCCCTGTTCTTGGGGAGCTTCCATTTTATCACGAGGAGACTTGCAATAAACTCATATCAAGTGAGTAAACTGCGTAGCAATTAGAAAGTGGTTAGTGCTAGCAAAAATGGTGAAGTGGAGCAGCAAGGGAATGGGGATATAAAGCTGATGGGCAAGATACATTTCATGAAGATGGCACTGAGCAAAATTCGAAGACACCATGGATCAGTAATTAAAAGTCTGCTGAAATGTAATCTCATTTGGGTAATGCCAAGGATTTGCCAAGAAGCTATCTGAAAGAAGAGCATTCCAGGAAGAGAAGACAGCTAGAAAATGGCCTCGAGGCAGAGTATGCCTGGCACATTCTGCGAACACTGAGAAAGCTGAGTGGCTGGTGTGGAATGAGTGACAAAAGGGGCAGGAGATAGGAAACAGACGGAGAGGAGATGGGCATTATGTGACTTGTAAAATGCAAGTGACCTCAGGGATGTTGTTTGGAGATTAAATGAGATGATAATATGAAAAGTGCTAAGCATACTGTCTAATATATTTCTGTCCAGTGGAGATATGCAAGCCACAGATGTGATTTAAAGTTTTCTAGTAGCCACATTAAAAATGTTTTAAAAGGATGAAATTAATTTTAATAACAAATTAAATTTATATATCCATAATATTGTCATTCCAACATATAATCAATATAAAAATTGATTAATGAGGAATTAAAAAATTTTTTAAACAAAGTCTTCAGGATCTGCGATGTGTTTTATACTATAGTATATCTCAATTCAACCAGTGACATTTTAAGTGCTGAATAGCTCCGTGTGGCCGATAGCTACCATATTGGATAGTGCAGGTCCAGTATATTTTAAATGCTTAATAAATGTTAAAAATTATTAAAAACAACAGGAATTGGGAAATATGCTTGGCCCTGGTTTTGAGGGAAGAGGAAATGGAAATTTTGGAGGCATGTATCAAATAAAGCATGATGATCATATCTGATGGTTTTCCTCCTTGCGCCTCGGCATGCCACGCATGGACGTCTCATCTAGGAGCCCAGATTTTCCAATTCTAAGTGACTATAGAGAAGGGAAGACCTGGAGTCAGCCTGTGGGTGACCTGAGGGGAGAGGAAGGTGAGTTCCCCGGGGCTCCCGTGTCATCATTGTCCCAGCCCCTACTGTTCTCTCCTCTCACCATGCCGTGCATTAATTCATCCAGGCCTCTGCTTTGCCTTGTATCACACCCAGTATTTCTACCCGAGGGGTTTCTCCATGGAGGGTGTCTGGTTTCAAGATCTGGGCTGTGTTTTCAAACAACATTTCAGCACCTTTGAGAGTGGCGTCATGGCAAGAGTGATGTTCGCAGCTCAAGTGTTGGTACCAGAAGGTGGCAGGAGCTCCGACACCCAGTGAGTTGGCTGCACAGAGGAGGGTGTTGGGGAAGGCCCCACCTCTCAGCTGTGTTTTTCCTCTAGAGATTTAATTAAACCACTGCTGTGTCAATATTCTTAGCATGCTGCCAGCCTCTTCCCTTGGATGGAAACATGCCAGGCTCCACGCATGGATTCGAAGGGTAACTGGGGCTCCTGGGAGGGAAACCAGCATGGGAAGTGGCCTAGAATTACTCCATGGCCAGGATTGTATGGTGTGGGGCTTCTGGTTGCTTCTGTTTCTGACATTGCATGATGGACAGTCTCAAGCTCCAGACACAGCTGTACCCCAGACGAAGAATAAGAGCCTCAAGCCTTGCTTCAAAGGCCTCTGTTAGAATTATTTCACTTCCTTTTTCTCCTCCACCAGCTTCTCTCTTCCTTTCCTGAAAGGATGTCCAGTGGACCAGTTGGAGTTGCCACCCTGGTTCTTAGAACTACAATTCTTAGCCTTTCTTCTCTCTAAACAACTCTTTATAACAACTTGAGCTTTGCATCTGTCATGTCTCATCTTCAGAGTGCCCTATCCTCATTCTAAATGGTTGAGCCCTATCCTCATTCTAAATGGTGCCCTATCTCATTCTTAAATTGAGAGGTTAAGTATCTTGTTCAAGGTCACTAAGTCCCAGACTTGGGATTTGACTTGACTATGCTGCTTTTCAAAATAATAGTAATAATAATAAAAATAATAGTGGCAATATGTAGTAGGTACCCAATGAAAGGAAGCCATTATCATTTCACAAATTAGATAAATGTTGGCATGTTGGCACCTCTTTGTCCCTGCTACTGGGCCAGAAATGCTATTATTAAATAGACTTGCTTTGCATTTTGATGGGTAAAAGCAGATTCCCAAAGAAGTAGCATCTCCTTCGGGCACTATTAATTCTTGAGTGATAGAGAGCCAAGTCCTGAAGAAAGGAGACAGGGTAGGAGCTTGAGTTAGCAGAAAGCAGGTGGAAATGAAAGGGGCACAGGCTGCCAAGTAGGAAGGATCCAAAGATGGATTTCCTCCCTTTAATTTCACACGTGGCCCCTGTGGCAGAGATGGTGACTGTTCACTGAACAGTTCATACACACTTCTGCATTTTCCAGCCTCCCTTGCAATTAGACTGGGTCATGTGGCTTGTTCTAGTCAATTGAAGTGGGGTTATTATGTTATCACTCCCTGACCAAGAGGCCATTTATTTCCCTCATCCCTTCCTTCCCTTACCTTGGAGATCTTGGAGACCTTGTGTTTCAGAGGGCTATAAGATGGAGAATGGCCACCCCAAACCCTCAGACTTCTATGTGATTTAAAAAGAAGACTTTATTGTATTATGCTATTGAGATTCTATGGCCTATTTGTTACCACATCATAGCTACGACTTATCCTATGCTGACACACCCGATTGTCAGAACTTTCTACAATCTGCATGTTCTCAGTGGCCTATCTATGGGCCAGCTTCTGTTTCTCAGGAAGCAACAAAATGGTGCTTTGGCTCAGGTCTGCTATTCAGACCTTCTCTTCTCCCTGACATGCAACCATCTTCAAAGTCTTTTCACAGAAGCAGTAAGGTGTTGCCAACATTTCCTCTGAGAGCAGAGAAGATCATTCCTTTGAGGAGGACAGAGACACTTGGCAGATGAAAACTTGCCTGTCTCAAGGCTCTCTGGGCTTCTGTGTCTTCAGACTCTCTTGGTTTTCTTTCTATTTCACTGGGGGATTCTCAATTTCTTGCCTCCTCTCCTTTCCTTTTCCATGTCTTAACTTTAGGGCACCCCCAAGAGCTACATCCTAGAACCCCGTCTCTCTGAGGCCCTGAGTGATTCTCCCTGTCCCATGCTCTAAATGCTATTTGTATGTTGATGATTCTCATATTTCCTTCTCCACTCCGGAGAACTCATTTATCTAGATGCTTCTCTGATAGCTCTGCTTCGATAGTCATTAAAATCATAGGGAGTCATGGATTTGCCCACCTCTCTCCTTTTGCCACGTCTCCGTTAATGATATTACTCTCCACCTGACTGAGCAGGTAGAGACTCAGCTGTGGTTTCTCTCTTTACCCTACATTCCACCATCCAATCCATTGCCAAGTCCTTTCAAGTCTAGATCCAGAATACATGTCCTGACTTTTTCCATGTCATTCCATCTTCACAGCTACTGACCTAGTTCCAGACAGGACCCCCTCTCACCTGGACTGAGCCTCTTGCTTGGCATGCCTGCTTCCAGCCACTATTTCCCTTCTTTCTCCCTTACATAGTGACATAGGATATTATTTTAAAATACAAATCAGATCATAGCTTCATCTTGCTTAAGGTATCCAGTGCCATTTCATGACACTTTGAACAATAATTTAAAAACCCGAAAACATGTTTTGAATATATTTATGTTTCATTATAAATATATAATATAAATTATATTAATATATAATGGTATTAATATTATATAATTATATACAACATAATATTATATTAGTATTGTATTATTTATATTATATATCATATGTTTATATGCATAGACAAGTTTTTCCCTTGTTGTACTATGAAACACATTGGTGCAGAGGTCCTCCAGGTACATATATCCATTCACACAATTTTCTGACTGTGCCCTTAAGTGGAAGTACAATAAATGGACTTGCTGAAGTATTGTATGTCAGCTGTAACTGAAAATTTAAATACATATTTTTTTTTAAAAAGCAATAAAAGAAGTGGACTTGCTGAACCTGAAATTTTATATTTTGAGCCACAATGTCAAATTGCCTTCTCCAAAAATTACACAGCATATATTCTCAGAAACAATGATGGAAAGTGCCTATTTTCTGTATCCTCCCCACTGTGAGAATGGTTAATCACTTTTTATTTCTGTCATATTATATATGAACACCTTCAGCACTCCATGAGCTAGCCTGCTGGATGATGTGAAACTCATCTAGCTGATGGCAGAACTCATTCAAGCCAGCCTGAACCAGAACTGCTCAGCTGACCTATAGACTTGTTAGGAATTATAAATATTTGATATTTTATGCCGCTAAATTTTGAGATGGCTAGTTATACTGCGAATACAAACCGATATACTAACTATACATACAACTCCGTTACCAATTGTATTAATGAGAACAGCCCCTGGTTTGTTTCCTGACTATAGCTTCCCAAAGTATATAACCTGCAGAAGAGAGTTAGTAACTCAGAACCTGGAAGAAGCCACATATAATTCAATGTCCTCTGCAATAAACTTTCTATGACTTTCATTTTTTGAACGTTTTCCATAAAAGAATGCCACTGAGGTAGGTTCTCTCCCATTGACTTGAGAAGTGTTTGCTTTAGGTGATCCAGAGGATCAGGTATTCCATCATGCTTGTATTTTAGCAAAAGACAGAATAAAAAAACATTCATTTTCATTCATTGGAAAGTTGATGATGTGCTCAGGTCTCTTTGGTTGGGCAGGGAATTCCTGGTTCTCTTAATCTTTTCCTAGTTATTTCTTCACCCAAAAGGCACACTTAAAGTTTACCTTTAGGTTGACAAATATCCATCATTGATCCTTCTTATCATTTAAAGTTTTCTTCACTATGGTCTGAGGGTTCTATCCACAGGAATATCAAGCCCATCATTTCCTTAGCATTTTGTTTGCAGAAACATGGGAAGAGGATGTGGGTATCATTCTAGCTGACCTCTTTAAAGTCAGTCCTGAATTTGCCCAACATTCCTCTGATTGCAGGGTTGGGAAAATGCCTTTTGGTGAAATTACACAGTGGTAAACATTAAGGGAACTTTGGGTTTCTTTGCTCAAGGACACAGACTTCTTAGTGGCAGAGCTAGGGCTAAAATAGTTAAAGCTATATCTTCTGTTGGCTGGCTGCATATTGACTACTTACTATGGACATCTTGGCAGTTCCTAATGCCCAGTCCTGGCCCCTCTTCTCATTCTGAGCTCTCACACCAGGAGCACTCATCCATTCCCAGATGCATCGACACTACTTTATGCCTGTGATTTCCAAATTTATATTCACAATCTCCAGACTTGTGTGTATCTAACGGCCTACTCATTAACTCTCCTAGGATGTCTTGCACATATATCTAACATGTCTAAAACAAAACTTTTAGTCATCCAACTGATCTCTCATCTCTATCCTCATGTCACTCCCCTCACCCAGGACACTATTATCACTATGTAGATTACGCCAACAGTTCCTGTAAACTATTCCAACAGTTCCTGAATTATCATTTTTCCTTTTTCTTTACCTCCCTCCAACCCATTCACCACACAGCATCCAGACTAATCTTATTATGTGAACTAGATCATATCATGATTACTGGTTATGACCCCTTTCCAGTCCACATGGAATAAAATTCAAAATCCTGACTGTGGCCAGAAAGTGTTCATGATTTAGCCCCTCCCTACCTCTAACTGCGCTCCATCTCACTTTTACCCTCGGCCTCTCTGGTTCAGTCACATAGGCGACGTGAGCCAGACAGGCCTAAATTCATGAGCTGTTCAAATGAACGTTATTTTCAACAAACAAACAAATCCCTGAGTTTCTAAAAGCAGAATCCTCTAGTGCACTCCTGAATATAAGGGCACAGGCAGAGCATTCCTTGAGGAATTTCCTAGGTGTGTGAGTATTTGTAAAGCAGAAAGGAAGGAAAGAATTGGAGAGCACAGTGTCTGTAAAGATGACCAGATACCTCACTGTGAATAAAGTCTTCCAAGGTGAGAGGGATCGTCCATCTTAGATTCACCATCTAAGACTTGCTTGAACTTTTCAAATTTGCAGGATACACAACATATCGATTTCGTCTGTGCCAAATAATACAGTCCCACAAGTCTGTGTCTGTGAGGCTGCTGTGTCATGAAGAAGTGCACTTATAGCCGTGTACTATCAGACATTTATTAAATGCTTTTGATTGACACACCTAAAAAAGTAGGAAAAAACTTTTTGAAAGCCCAAATCAGTGTTTTCTTAGCTTGGAAAATAGATGACCTAAATCTGGCCCTGTCTGCTGTCTTGTACAAGAAACTCAACCCCATTGTCCATGTTTTAATGCAAACTGTAGTTTCAAACAAGAGTTGCCACTGGCAGAAGAAAGCAAGCAGTTGCCCGCACAACCTAACTTCACCCCCGCCTTTGCTGACGTTGGCCCAGGTTCAGCTTCAACACTGATGCCGCACACCTGCGGCCTGGGCTCCTGCACCTCCCTGAGTTCCCAGGCAGCCCTGGGCTGGAGCACCAAGAATAACACTGTTTCCCAGCAAGCATCCCCACCCTGTCCCCAGGCCAGCCCTTCCTCTTCCTTTGTTTTGACACCTCATTGGGAGCCTCTGGAGGATGGCCCACACACTCCCACCACAGGGAGCCATGGGACTTGGCCCTGGTTTGCATCTGTCTCCTAGAGGAGGAGGATTTACGGAGCCCAGTTTTGAGAGTATTTGGAGCTGGTGATCAACAAGGTGTCTTTAAGTTGGTGGAGCCAACTGTGCTGACTTAGCGAGTTAGCCTGCATAAATGCCATCCCGAGTTTCCTTTTGTTCACTTAAGGAAAATAAAGTCAGTGTGCAAGATGGGCCCCCAGCGGGAGAGCTGACTCTGTGAAGACCATTTATTAGCCGATGCTTTGCTGAACCTCAGCTGTTCTCTCCAGTAACGACAGTGTGACAGGAAGATTTTTGTTCAGGTGATGGGCTTGAGCAAGCCTCAGGCCAGACCCCTCATTCCCAGGGAACACCCTTCCACAGTTGAAAGGCAATAGAGTCTCCATCCACACTGGCTTAATTCTGTATCCTCTCAACCCGAAGAATCTGACCAACTTCTTTCACTTACAGTTTGAGATTTTGGCAGCTAGAGCGACCTTCCTCAGAGATGCTGGAGGCCAGGTACAAACTACATATGCTGGGCAGAAAACTTGCATTCGAAGGTCCCCATGACTGGTGGCTCTACTCGCCTTTGCCCATATGGTTGGTCACCCTGCAGGGTTATTTGCTCATGACACTGTGGTGGTATCAGGTTAGAGCATCTTGTCTCCACAGGGCTAACATCCACATGCATTTGCAACTGATATTGTCAATTAACTCATGAGATTATTTATCCTTGGTAAGGCCTCTCAGAGGTTCAAGTATTTTTGAGGTTTGGAATGAACAATTTTTGAAGTTCTCAGTATTTAAAAAAAAGGAAGAAACACCAAATAGGTCTTTAAAAAAACTTATTTTACATGTTTAATCTATTTGGTATATTTCCAGAATTGTATGGTATCCCTAGTAAGAAATGACAACCAAGAGAAAATTGGGAATGTCTTGCATGTGAAGATGGGACCAAACAGTTACTACCCTCAGCATCTCCCTGTCAGACTTCAAGCAGCCCTTCTCCTATTGGCTGTGGCTCCTGGTCTAGACTCTTTACAGCCCTTTGTTATCATCAAACTGAGAGATACCTTGGTGGCCTAGAAGATCAAAGAGGACTTGTAGCTAGTAGTTTGGGCTTTATTGTTAGAGGTTGATCACTTCTCTGGTATTTAACCAGTGGTGGTGGCCATTTCCTCTTTATTTTGTTTTTGAAATTTATATTTGCTATGGGAGCCAGGATGCCAGTGGCAGCTTTGTCTTAGGTATTCTCTCAAGACTTCAGGGAAAGAAATATGTCTTCCTTATGGTGTCTACCCTTCACAGAGCAATGAGTTCACCAATGAGGTGGTCCTGACATTTCCTTACTGAGAGTGTGATTCTAGAAAGGATGATGGTGCTCAACACTCATTCTATTCGCTCTCCCATATGTTCCAGTTCCCTTGTGGGTAAGCAAGTCATGAGACTGATTCTGACCAATGGACTGTAGGTGAAAGTGGTTTCTGCCATTTGTGGGCTAAAGTGTACTAGAGTCAAAACAGGATCCTTCTCAGCTGTGTCTTCTCTTCCTGTGAGGTCTGGAGATGTTTTCAGTGGTAGAGCCTGCAGAATAAAAACCCCCTCCCCACCATATATCTGAATATGTAGCAGAATAGGAAAAAACTTTTGGTGTTCAAAGCCATTAAGATTTCAGAGCGCATTTGTCACCACTACATAGCTTAACCTATCCTGACTGATACAATAGGTATTCTAAGTAAATTTTATTCACAATAAAATCTTGAGATATTTAAAATACTCTATATATGCATATTATTGTATATGTGAAAAATATATGATTAAAAAGTTTTGACTTATGCAGTTCTTTGCGTGAAACAAACAAAATGAACCACAAATTAGCACATCTTTTTGTTTTTGTTGCCTTTTTGTTTTTGCATTTATTAAGCACGTGATGCTAAGATTGTTACCCAATATATGCAGTGGGATTAGGAGTCTGTAAATTAAATTTTCTCTGCAGTGAATGAAACCGGGTATAGCCTTTGGTCTCAGAAAGTTCAGCAGAATGAGAAAAGACCAGGAATAAGAATCAGGAAACTTAGAAGCTATGGGATTTTCTGGATCATCCTTTGCATTGAGGTTTAATTCATCTTCTGGGATTCTTCCTCACTTATTCAATCCCACATTGGTCTGTCCCCTTCTGAACTGGTATGGCAGTGGTTATCTATGCTTCACCTTAGTTATGTTCTCTGTCATGTTGCTCATCCTCTCATTTCATAAAGATTTGATGAGCCTAGGATGGCTCCCATATCAGGTGATGGGAGCTCAGAGAGCTAAGCCAGCTCTTAAAGACCTCACAGTCTGGTGAGAAGTTCCCTCACAGTCTACTCAACATTTCATAGTTGTTAGGTTTGTTCCCTCCTTGTGGAGGAGAATGATACCTCTCATTCCCCATTTATCTTCCATTTGCCCTGCCACCATGCTGGCAGTGTAGAGGCTGTTTTATAGATAGTTGACATATGAGTCTGCTGGGCACGCTCATCAGTCAGTGTGTCTCTATTGATCTTCACTGAAATCCTTTCTCAAAGTAAAACGATTCTCCTGGTTTTAGTTTGGATCCATTTACCTGTCCTTGATTACTACAGTCTGCTTTGGGTTGCTTTTTGTGATGTAATTCTGGCAAAGTTGTCTTTATTTCCCTAAAACTTACTCAAGGATAGCCAGGTTTTGCATTTGATAGCAAGCAACTGTGAAGACTGTTACATCTGGTGAAGTAAAATCTGTGAGGTGGAAAACCTCCCAGCAGAAGTAGGCTCTGCTCATGAATATGTTCTCTTAAAGTGTCACTAACATGGAATGCAGCATTTCATGGGAAGACCATTTCAAGGACCCCCCCCTCTCTCCATCACTGACGTTCAGTTTGAAATGTACTCTTTCAATATACAAGTCAAAGCAAGACTTTTCCAAGTGTCAGCCTCACAAGATCAAGCTAGTTCTTGGCAGTGAACGAAGTTTCCTTTTGCCCCTGGCAGAGTATTAGTAACCCAAGCAGAGCTAGCTGAGCAGAGCTGCACCAGTGGACTGGGGCCTCCCCAGGTGCAAAAGAGCATCTCAGTCCCAGCCTGCTCAGTCCTTCAAAGACATCTGCCCCTGGTCCCGAGGGGTTTGGGGTATGCAGTTAAGGGTGACATAGTTATATCCTTTTATTTTTAAGCTTTTGTAGGGCAAAGAGCCAGCTTGTTCTCTCTGCAGAGAATGGTGGCAGGCAAACAACCAGCGTTTGTCAGCAAGCTGTACCAACAAGATGCAAAAACAAGAGCCCAAGCAGAGGAGGGCAGCTCACAAGCTAATGGTGCCAAGCCCTGTCAAACAATACTTTGCAAACGCGATGGTAATCAATGCCACCCAAGCACACCAGATGTGCCAGTGAAAACCTCTCGCACCTTTGGCTGAACGTGGCTTGAGACTAGAGTTTGGTGAGAATATCTTGTTTCTAGGCACTCCAGACTGCTGAATACAAAAGTGACTCTTTTGATATTGATAAATAATGTGACACATGATTCTCCCCATAGAAATGGTGCAAATCCTTAATTATGAGAGTACTTTCTCAGGGGCACATTAGAATATTGTGCTAAATTGAGTTATCTTCACCTTTGCCAAAGCTTTTGTAAAACTGCACAGTAAGCTGCCCTTAGAAGTTTTCGCTTTTGTTTGTAAATCATCAGTTCAACTTGCACTAAGGTTTCCAGGAATTAAAAAGGGGAAAAAAAAGTCCAGAAGAAATTACATAGCGGGAGACTCCTAAAATGGGGTTTCCCCCCTTTTAGTGAACAGGTCACAAGATTGCAATTCTAAACAATCTCACAATTAATTCTTGAGCTAGGCAGTCCAATTAGGACAAATGCTTCCTTTCTGGTTTAATTAGAGATGAGTACGCCCCTGTGATCTTATTTGTATAAAATAAGTGCTCATTGAACAAAGTTTGGATCAAGTTCAGCTTGTTAGAAATGCCATGAAAAGAGAGCTTTCTCTCACTGTCTCTGGCCCCTTTAACCCCTTACATGCCCAGAATGAACTTCTTAGATGTGAAGAATATAAAGAGTATCTTTGGGGAAACCTGGTGAACTTAAAAGAGGGGATGTGTTTGTTGGAAATGAGTCTATCCTCTCACCTTTGCATGTGAGAGCATCTTCCCATCCTGCTTCCACCGCAGGTGTGAAATCAAGCTGCACGTCTGATGAAGGCCTTTCTATCGTAGAAAGAACAGGCTTCTGTATGTGTGTTCTTTAAAGTCTCACGATGCAGAGTGTGAGCTGTGGGCCAGCAGCAGCAGCATAGCCTGGGAGCTCATTAGAATGCAGAATCTTGGGTCTCTACCTCAGACTTAGGAGAATCTGCATTTTATCAAGATCACTGGCTGATCAGTGTGCATATTACAATTTGAGAAGCACTGGTCTAAAGGCAGCAAATGAAGGAGATTTTATTTTAAAAAAACAAAGGGCACCCCCCGAGAATGCCACTTCACTTGAAGAGAAGCTAGCCACTGGCATCCTCTCTATAGTGGGCAGATGGCCACTTTGACCCACCCCCACCCCAAACTCTGCTAAAGACTCAAATGTGTTCCCTCCTGCCTCATCTTCTAGTAAGCTCCCAGGACTAAAAGGACCCAGCCTCTCTAGGTATCTGTGCCGGGGGCCTCTTCCACATCCTTTCAACATGGTACCGAGCCCCTGCTGCATGTCAGAGTCCCCGCTGGCTCTCTGGCTGCAGGAAGAAAGGATTCCTGCCATCGTGGAACTCCCACTCTCATAGACTGGTGCTGGACAGAGTGGATGAGTGGGAAAAGTCATGGGACCCCCCAAGCCTAAGGTGCCACGAGTGACAGACTGATCATGAGATCCAACTTTGGGAAGGCCACACATCTGGGAGGAGGGGGCCTCTATCTTCATGGGAAAGTTCCAGTATGCAGCATCCTAAACAATAAGAGACAACTTCTAAGACTGTCAGTGTGTTAAAGAGGACTTAACTCGACAAGCATGTTAAGTGCCACCTTGATTTATTATTCTGCTCAACGAGAGTTTGTCCATTTTTTTTCTCATTTATTTTGTCAGAAAGTAAAACTTGGATATAACAAATGTCAGCGTCAATAATGTTGCTAACGGGCCTGAGGATCTCTGTGTTCTCATGTTGTTCAGTCCTGGAACTTTCTCCAAAGAGCCTAGTGGGGAGAATATATGGACATGCTCCTGTTTTGCCATATGGTGCCTGGGAGAGGGTTGAGCAGGTAGTAGCAGAGTTAAAATTTTGTCCTTCCATCCGAGACACTGAGACTAATGTCATTGTTAATTAGGGGACATTGAAGGACCCCAGACCAGCAAGTAAATCATCATTAATGAGCCTCTCAGCTGGCTCTTGTCTGACCTGGTACCCTGCTTACTGCCATTGCCTTAGTGATGGACCCAGCAGCCCTGCTGTCCTCACAATGTTGTCTAGACAGTGGGGCAGGATCTCAACCATTCTTCCCAAACTCTCAGCTCCAGCATGTGAAATGCTCTCTGTAGCGCCTAGTGACTGTGGCCAACATGCCCTGAAAGCTTGGTGTGTGCTGCTGCTGAGAGCCACAATTATGGGGATAAGTAGGGGTACACGGTGTTCAGGAATGGAATCAATGCTGGGAGGAAGATCAACCTGATTGATCAACCAGGACATGTGGAAACAAAAGAGTGCTTTAGCCAAAACAACAACAACAACAA
>NW_024346150.1:2793472-2811853 GCF_902729225.1 Pteropus medius | reverse complement strand
AGGAAGGAAGGAAGGAAGGAAGGAAGGAAGGAAGAAAGAAAAGAAAGGGAAAGAAAGAGGAAAGAAAGAAAAGGGAAAGAAGGAAGAAACAATGAGTGAAATTATGAGACTTGAAGGATTAAGAACACCTTATACGTAATATTAAAGAATTTTAATAGGAAAAGAGGAACAGATGGAGAAGTTATAAATAAATAATAGAAGAAAATATTTTTGAAATAAAGAAAACTTCAATTTCAAAACTGAAAGGATTCAAGTGTCATGCAGGAGTAATAATAGTACTAATGATAATGATAAAAAGGCAGACCAGATCCGCACTGGCCAATAGAACGTCTACAATGATGAAAATGTTCTGTGCTGTTCAGTACGGTGGCCACTAGCTACACGGGGCTACTGAGTATGTGAAATGTGACTAGTATGACCGAGGAACTGACTTTTTAATTCAATTTAATTTTAATTAATTACTATTTACATTTAAACAGTTATATGTGGCTAGTCATCACAGTGAACAGCTCAGATCTAGACATTTCCTAGTGAAATTTCTAAAGTGCAAACATCAATGTAAAAGTTCATAAATTTCCAGAAAATGAAAAAGCTTACCTTCAAAGTATGGAGAGTCAGATAGTATTGAAATTTTCATCTGCAATACTAGAGTTAAAGAAAATAGAAACATATTTACAAACCATTAAAGAAAAATGTGATTAAAAATTTTCTGTTCTACCAGAATAACGTTCTTATGTAAGAATGAACAAATTTGACATTTTTAGATATGTAACTATTCAGAAAATGTATGACCTTTATGTAAGGAAAGACTCAAAAAAGTACTCTATAAAATATAAATGAAAGATGAGCTAAGATTTACATGCAGGAAAGATAACGTATTCAAGAAAATTTGGTGCATAATGAATATCATAGAAAAGAATGATGGAAACTGTAATGTAAATATTAAATAAAGTTTCTTCAAACACACACAGAATAAAAATATCTAGAGACTAGAAGAATATTCTTGGTATATCTGGCTTCAAAAAGCCTTGCCCAGAGCTCTGAATACCCTGTTCACTTCTGACCAACGACTATTATGGCAACACATTGGAATAATTTGAAGTTTACCAGTTTTATACTTTTATTTGTATTAAATTTTTAAAACAAATTTAGTTTGATAATTGTACCACTGTAAGAATAAAGAGTTTATACCTAGTAATGGGTGCATATTA
Source organism: Pteropus medius (assembly GCF_902729225.1). NCBI lineage: Eukaryota > Metazoa > Chordata > Mammalia > Chiroptera > Pteropodidae > Pteropus > Pteropus medius. Next base: position 2,810,642 of record NW_024346150.1, on the reverse strand, counting down.
TAATACAAAATAAGTTAAAAATAGTATAGAATAGGCACAAGAATAGAAAAACAGATTAGTAGAAAGATCAGAGGCACTGAAGAGAGAGTTCAGAAATAAAAATATATGTGAACTAAATATGAGATGATTTATTTTTTTCTGGGATGGTTGAGGGAGTCTTCACAAAAAACATGGCTCTTGAACCTTAGCGAGAAGTGAGAAAGAGATGGAAGGTGAAGTATCATGTTTTCTCCTGATCATTTTAGCTGAAGAAAAAGTGTACAATTTAGGGATATTTTCTAAGAGAATTGAACAAATTCATCTAAGAGACAGAACTCTTGTAAAATCTACCTTCAGTGTCAAATTTGCAAGGAGTGGAGAGATTGCAGCCCCTGTAAAGCCCAAAGAACAAGAGAACGTGAGAAGTGACTCCTTATATTCAAAATACAGCAGCTTGTTGGATCATGAGGGCTCTGTTCTCAGCCAGTTTGCTCACATTCCTAGCAGACGGCTTGCTTTGGCATCCATGTAATCCTTGCCAGAATGGGAAGCCCCCAAGCTAGTCAAATGAATATTTTCATCATTTGACATGATAAAGCGTGTGGCTCTTGAGTAAGAAGAACTGGCACAACCATGGGCATGTTCTGTCTTATCCCATCTACTCCACCTCTGGTAGGAAACAAGTCTCCACCAGCCAGCACATCAGAGAGGGTCTCCTGGTGGTCGGGGAGGGGCAGAGCCATGCCCTTTTTTTTTGTGAACCACATGAGGCCTTGACTTTCACCAATATGAATTCTACCCTCTGTTTAGTAGAGGTGAATTTTTTTGTTTTGTTTCGTTTTGTTTTGCAGGTGAATGATCTTTCTCATTGGTCCCCTAAGAAATACCCAGATAGGGACTTTTGGTGGTATATACTAAGACCAAGAAGAAATGGGTTTACTTGCCAGAAGTGCTTGCAGATGTATGGTTGAAAACATTTGTTTCACAGGACTGTCACTATAAATAGGATGTGGATCAGCAAGACGGCAACAGTTTGCCTGGGTGGCCTTGTCTTCATGGCAGAGAGATCTCCCAGAAGCACGCACCACTGGAGCTGACTCTGGATCTAATGAAGCTGCCAACTCAGCACTGCGACGTGGTTCACAGCTGCCCTGAAGGCAGGCCCTTCCTTTGCTGTTCCAAACCCGTCTGTGATCATCTCCAGAAACTTCCAGGAGAGACTGGGGGCTCTTATCCATTGGGGGCGTGCCATGCATGTGAAATCCTGTCTCTTTTTGCGTGGTAGAGGGTGTGCGTGTGTGTGTGTGTGTGTGCGCGTGCGCGCGCGTGTGCACGTGTGCGTGTGTGTGCGTGTGCACGCGTGCAGAAAGTCCCAACCAGGGGCATTCTGCTCCCGTTAGTGATGAAAGCAGGAGGCCTTGGCTGCATCACAAGTTCTCACTTATCCTCCAAAGAGAGGGAGGAAGATTCCTGCCTGCTCTTGCGGAAGACTGCAGACTTGGAGCAGGGACAGTAAGGACACGAAGGAGACTGCAGATTGGGGATTTATCTGATGGGTGACCAGGAGAACAGTGGATACCTGTGGTGGGTGAGGAACAGGAGAAGTTGCTGAGGAAGAAGGAAGGGTAAGACCCATCTGCCACATCCTGTCTCCTGTTTGCAACCAATGTGGGCCAGCTGGAGGCAGAGGAGGGCAGGAGAGTCGGGAAGGGAAAGTAGGAAGCCGAAGTGATTTTTCAGCCCAGCAGCCAATCAACTGGCCCGAGGACACAAAATAAAACAGCACTACTCCATGACAGAATGCTAGCTTAGCCCAGCAATTTAAGTCTTTCTCTCAAAACTTGTTTTAATAAAATTTTGACATGGTTGGGAAAAAACCATGGGCCTCATTTGCTGTGTTCCCCAAACACTAGTTTCCCATCCCCATTTAGAAATAAATGAAGGCACTGTGTGGGGTCCTCTGCCAACCGTGATCTTAGTCAAGCCTCACAATCCTGGGTCCTTTTACAAAAAAGGGATATTGAGGCTTAAAAAGGTGAAGTAATTTGTTCAAGATCATAGAGTAGGATCACAAACCCAGGGCTTTGGTGACATCTCTGGACAATTACAGGAGGTAATTGCTCTTTTTGGGAGTAATGGAGATATTCTTAATGGCAAAAGGGGTTTCCCTCCTCTGTGGCACAAACACTAAGTACTTATTCTATCTGGGCACTAAAATACACTCTCCTGTTTGCTCCTCACAGTCCTATGAGTTAGATATCATCACCCCATCGTCTGGAACAATCTGAGGAAAGTCTTTCAAGGGCATACAGCAAGGTCATTATCCAGCCAGATTTTAAGCACAAACCTTTCTGATCCCAAAAGCCATGCTCTGGTCCCTTGCACTCTACTGCTTCCCTAACGGAAAGAAGGCCCCACTGACTCCTCGTTCCTGCGTCCCATTTGCAGCTGGCTCTGCCCGGGAGAGGAGGTGGTGTGCGCCCATGCAACAATGCCCATTACTCATTACTCACTGGCTTCCTGGTGATTAAGCCCTTAGAACTTCCTCTCAGCTCCGGGTGACATCATTACATAATTAAGGTGACTGTGATGCCCAACTGCATACACCACACAAAGGTCCCTTGTTTGAATTTATCATCCAAACTCTCCTTGTGCAAGACTGAGCTCCCACTGGTAATTAAGGAAGACGCTTTAACCTGGCTGAATGAGAGCAGGGCTCGGGGCAAAGTGGCAAAGAAGAGACCCGATGTCAGCCCCTAACTTGACATGGTAATGAAGGCACCCATAAAAGATAAGTGGTAGGCCTACCCTGGAAAAAGGGTAGCTCCGCATTAATTAGAAGCTTTCCTTTATGTAATTTTCATGCCAATTTGCTAAATAGATTTTTTGGTCTCCTTTTATTTCTTAGCTGATCTTTCAATGGAGCTACGACTAAGGGGTCACATGCCCTGAAGCTGATCACTGTCTATTCAGAGCATCATGTGAAGACACATAGATTCAGCTGCACAAACTACAAAGGTTCAAACCCAGCTTTGCCACTTACTACCTGTGTGGCTTTGGACAAGTGACTTAAACTCCCAGTTCAGCTTTAGTAGATGTCACCATACAGTTTGCCAGAATGGTTGTATAAATTTACATTTCCACCGGAAGTATATATGTTCCAATTCCTCTGCATTCTTGCCAACTGTTGGCACATTTCATATGCTTATTTACCATTTTGATATTTTCTTTTGGTGGTGTGATTATTCAATTCATTAGCACATTTTCATTAGCACATTTTAAAATTGGATAGTCTGTCTTCCCTATTAATTTGTAAAAGTTATATATTCTGGATACAAGTTATTTTGGTGGTATATATATATAAGCAAGCATAGTCCCCCATTCTGTGGCTTGCCTTTTGCCTATCTCAGTGTCTTCTGGTGAACGTATGTTCTTAATGTAGACCAATTTGTCAATCTTTTCCTTAATAGTCAGTACTTTTTGTGACCTAGGCCAGAAGGTTTTTAATGTCCCTCCCAATGCCAAAATTCTGTGATTTAGTGACTCTCCCGTAGCTTTTCCATGTGTTCCTTCCACTCAGACTCCACTAGTTGTATTCTTCCTGTTCGCAGGAGCAAAGAGACACACTCAGGTTGCACCCACCATAAGGAGGTTATGCTCCATGACAGACGGGGACTGAAGGAAGACAGTAAACAGACCCAGCCCCCATGCAGCTTGATGCCAGGGAACGTGACGTCACGTCCAGGAACCAGAACTTCATTCCAGGTGTCTGAGCTCCCTGATACCTGCTCTTGTAACCAGATGACCACGGAGCCTCCCTCTCTGCAGCAGCGTCTGCGCTCCCTACCCTAACACATTTCATCATGTGACTCAACCATTCTCTGTTTCTCTTGCTCACACCACACTATATTTTCGGTACCTTTCTTCTCTCTCTGCCTCATGGCTTCTTCTTACAGCCTTTGCTCTGTGAATCTGTTTTAAAATGTGGTATATTAATAGAAATTCAGAGGTATAGTAAGGCCAACAGCCCAGGAGACAACTACAATTGTAAAAGTAGTTTGTTACAGTTCCCAAGAGGTGGGAGCAGGCCAGGCCACGGGAGGCCACACTGGAAGTACCAGGTCAGTCAGGTGATGGAGGGAGGGGGAGGAACTTTGGACAAGACCCTTTATTGTGTTTTCTGTGAGAAGGTAAAGGATGAGGCAGAGCATACATGGCCCTGGGGTGATAGGACAGCCAGAGAGTGGCCCAAGGAATAAGAGGCCTATAAAGAAGGTGGTTGGAGTTTGGGTTTGTTTTTGAAAGTGTGCTTATGGACAAACTGTTTTCTATCTCTAGCAACTGGCTAACCCAGGGAGTTCTTCCAAAATCAACAAGGCCCCAGGTGTCAAAGCATCCGAATGCAGAAAATAAAAGACATAGTTACTACAATCTCCTGACTACTTCTCCTCCTGAGAACTATCAACGTCTTAATATAACTTATACCTAAGAAACTCCCCATGAAAGGCTGACTTGTCCAAGGAAGCCCGTTTGCTTCTGAGCTGAGCTCCTTGATACCTGCCACCCTACCCCGTACCCCAGAGCTAACTGGCCATGTTGGGGATTTGCACCTCACCAGGATCTGCCAGCAAAGCCCAGAGCATGCCTCATGTGGTCAACTCTTCCCAGAGGGGACATTCTTCACCCCATGCCCTTGGGGTGAGCTCTCATCTGCCTCACCACTGAGCCTTCCCAGCTTCACTTCTTCTTTCCTTCCTTCTATTTATTTATTTATTTGTTTGTTTGTTTGTTTGTTGTGACATTAGTTAACAAAATCCAATGTTTCAGCTATACACTTTAACAGCAAGACATATATATATTTACACTGTATGTTCACCTCCCATCGTTAGATTTCTTTCTTTCCCCACATATTTGACCCCCTTTACTCTGTCTATCTCCTTCTTCCACCGTCCCTCCTCCCCTCTGGTAACCACTAGTCTATTGTCCAATGTTCATAGCAGCATTATTCACAGTGGCCTGGACATGGAAGCAACTGAAGTGTCCTATGATAGATGATTGGCTAAAGAAGATGTGGCGCATATACACAATGGAATATTACTCAGCCATAAAGAAGAGATGACATACTGCCATTTGCGACAACATGGATGGACCTTGAGATAATCATGCTAAACAAAATAATCCAGGCAGAAAAAGTTGAAAATCACATGATATCACTTATATGTGGGATGTAAACCTAAAAGCAACAAATGAACAGGGCAAACAAAGACCCAGCTTCACTTCTAAGCCCCCAGCCACATCTGTTTCCACCCTACATTTCCAGAATACTTTTTTCTATCTTTTTTTTATGGAACTTTTCACTTTCTGCAATTTGATATACGTTGTTTGTGTATCTGCCTTTATCCCTTTTAAAAACCTACAAGTGTCAGATTCAGTTGACTGTTACTCTTGCCTTTCCTGCACCCTTAGCATCTAGCACAATGCCTGGAACACCAGTGTTCAATGAGCACTTATTGAAAAACAGAAACTTAGTATTTGATGTTAGGTCTCCACAGGAGCATGATCTAAAACAAGGATTTATGAGAAATCCATTTACTTGGACGGTGATCCTGGAAGTGCTGGTGTGGGGTGGGGAAAGAGAGAGAGAAGATTAGGGAGCTGCTGGTAGGTACAGTATGGGCTAGCGAGCCGTTTACCCCTGAGGGCAATTGGGGCTCAGTCCTGCTGGTATCTCATCTGGGTTATTTGTCCATTTGTCACTGGACGTGGACCACCCTTGGGCCAGTTAACTCCCTCACACATAGCAGAACATCTTCATGTGTCCTGAGCAGACCTGCCACAGGGTCCTAAGATGACTGTGGTAAGAACCAAGCCATTGTTCTGTGAATGCCAATGGGTTAGGTGTGGGGAACCAAAGCATCTGCCATCCCTAAATTGCAAAAAAAAAAAGTAAAATAGCCACAAGTCCTAAAATCTAGGTACCTGCAACTATTGGCCAAGAGACAGAGAAAAAGAGTTTTAAGGAACTTTCTTCATGAAGAGTGGCCATCTGACATAGATGGTCGGTGGTTGATGTCTTCATGGGCCTCCTTCATTTTCCCACTCTGTGCCTGGCTCCCAGAGCTGGGAACAGCTGGGCTGCATCCCAGGCTAAGCTCTCCGGAAAACTATGGCACGGCCAAGGCGCGCCTCGGCTGAAGTAGCAGAGGGCCTTGCAGCTGTCATGATTTCACGTGAGCCCTCTCCTTACTCTGAGGATGCTGCTTTCATATTTCTCCCCTTCACTCAAAGAGAAGCCACTAGTCCCCTTTGTGGAGCATGTGAATGACCATTTCTTCCCTTGGAACATCTGTGAATCCTGGCTCCAGGCTAGGTCAGTCTTTTGTTATTTAGCTGTGAGTTTTCCCGTTGCACAGAGTAGGGGCCTCTCGAAGCCTCTGTCCACACTGCCTGGTGAAGTGGAGAATAGCACAACTGCAGGTAAATGTAATCAAGGAGAACAGGAGCCAAGGTTATCTGGACCCTTCCCCTTCCACCCCCCATATCAAACCCACTTTAGGAAACCCACATGAGAAAAGCAGATGAGAATGGGGCGGAAATGGAGTGGAAAGTGGGAACTGTGACTCGAAACTCCCCGGAGTTTGGCTTGAATGCAAATGTCATCACTTTGTTCAACGCACATGAGCGTCTCAGCAAAGTTCCCTGTTTCAGACATTCTTGAATTTGCCAATTTATATTTTATATTTTTGAACACTCTTCTGGAATAATCTGTCAATTAACATATACCAGATTCCCTTTCTTTTTTCTGTTAGTGAAACCCTACAAAAATGTTTCCCAAACCCATCAGTTCCCCCGAGTTTTCCGGTAATCACAAGCAGGCTTTCCCATGTGTTGGCTGCCTGCGGTGTTCCGTAACATTCCACCAGCACCACAAGTTTGAGTACTCCCCCAGGACAAAAGTTTCCGTCATGCTCTGGCCACGATCCTAGACTGGGAGGGCCAGGTACAACTGTCAAGTTGACAACTTCTTTTTTTTTTTTCAAGTAGAGCAAAATTGATTCTGGACTATTTTTTAAATACAGAAATGTGGTTACAAGTAAGAAAGAGAAAAAGAAAGAAAAAAGGTACTGCAGAGTAGCGACTGGACTGAAGTGGCAAGAACACTGGCTTGGGAGCTCATTCCAAAATGCTAATAAAGAGCACTGTGACCTTGGACGAGTCCTTCAACATTGCTAGCTTCAGTTCCCTCCTCATCTATGAAATTAGACCACACTCTGGCTCTAAAATTCTTAAGAACACACATATTTTCAAAATATGCAGATATGGATATCCTTATACACTTCGGGTAAGGAAAACAGCGCCTCATGTGATAAACAGATACTTGTCAGTGAACCAGAAACCAAGCGGGTGCATATGAGGGGCTGCACGGGGAAGATATGACATTGGCTGATGATGTCATCTCTCAAATTTAATAATTATATATCTTTATAAAGTGTTTTATGAAGTGCATTACCAATACCTTGAAGCAGAATATGCTGTTCTTCTGAATCAATTTTTTTTTGCATTTTATTTTGTTATGTTAGACATTTATATAGTTTATGAAATGATCTCCCTGATTATTCTAACTTCCCTCTGGCTCTACACGTGGCCATTACGATACTGCTGACTGCATTCCCTATGCCTTGTTGAATCAACTTTTAAAGATTTTTCTCCCCATTGTTTCAGATGTCAGAATAACAACAATTTATTATGAACTTCAACCTCTTGTGTGTCAGTATCACTACTTTACACACCAACCCTTGGGAGTGTCACTCTTCTGTCTCTTCTGCTGATGAAGAAATCGAGCTGTGGAGAGGTTAAAGAGCAGCCCAAGGTCACACAGCTGGTAAGTAGTGGTGCTGGGATCTGAAACCGGAGCCTGTTTCTGTCTGTTCATCACCAGCAGCATCTTGGTGATGCTGAGAGATGTTCTGAAAATAATGCCTTTTACTCTCAAATTTACTTGGCTTCTGTCTAATGTACTTGACACTATAAAATGGACTTTTGGAAACACCAAGGCATGACTGAGAAGCTATCTTTGTTTTCAGAGGAACTCCAAGGGGACAGGTTGTATGAATTATGGGTGAGCTTATTCTCAACAAAAAGGAAGGCTCTAGCTTGATGGAGCTCTGAGATACTTGTTAGAGATAAGTTGGGACAACTTGTCTGAACATCCGTGATAGCATCTTCCGCAAAAGGGTCATTTTTCTCAGGGATCTTTCACTGTAAGGTTTAAGCTTTATCAAATCATATAAACTGATATTCTGATTTACCTTCTGTCTTTTGCATTTGGCTTTCCAAGATTCTATGAACAGGTTTTAAAATGTCACCAGATCAGTAAAGTGTTTCTCGCTGAGCTCAAGTTTTCATGGTTTCATCTAAAGCTAGAAACAGAATTAAGCCATTCTGAAGTGACCATCAGACATCAAATTCTATTCTCAGCCCCTCCTGTGGCAAGGAAAGAATGATGCTGTTTGCCAAGATAAAATCCATCCCACATACCCAGCCTGAAACTGGGTCCTGATTCAAGTCTTTTCCTTATTTTCATTTGTTTATTGTGATGGGGACTTGCTGCTTCTAGGAGGGTCCCATTAAAAAAAATCTTAGAAGACATCAAAAAGTTCTGATAAAACAGCATCTTGATGATTTAAGTGTAAATATGTCAGAGGCATATGGTTTCTATTATTCCTGAAATAACACATGGGCTTAAAAATCAAGGGGAAAAGTGTTTGGTAAAACACTTTTGAGAACTTGGCTAATGTTTTTTAAAGACCAGTTCCGAAGCCTGAAGGAGAAAGCACACTGAGGGAGACAGATCCAGGCAACTCCACCCTCACTTGTTTGTTTCTTTTCTTGATCAGTGATGGCATTTGTGTTGCCACAAGAGCACTAACTTATCTGCCACCACAGGAAATCTATCTGACAAGTTATGCTTTGGTGGACAAGTCTTGGTCCTGATCCAACCCCTATTGTTTACTAGCAATGTTAGTTTTAGGCAAGTCGATGCATCGAAAAATGGAAAAATAATATAATCTCACAAGATTATTGTGAGCATTTGAGCTATCACGCGTCAACTGTCCGGCACATGGTAGATGCTTAAAAAGAGGCAGTTTTTTAAATGATGATTGTTCACTTGAAAGGTGGTAATGGGAAGATGGACAAGAGATTCCAGGATCAAAATTGTTTCTAGAGTATGAGGAATCCATGGGATCTGATGAGGTTCTCTACTTGCCTCCCCAGCCAGAGAAACAACTGGTGGGGGAATAGGATAATTATACCAAATGCTGCTAAACAGAAAGAACGAGAACGAGCCCCAGACTGGGAGGTCCAAATAAAACCAGTCTCAAGTGACTAACACACCAAGGCACTTATTCCTCAAAGCATGCTTTTAAAAGGCTTTTAAATTTAAAGATGTTCATTTTAACCTTATAGGATTTGGATTACATTTTTTTAATTAATATATTTTTGACAGCTTTACTGACTTATGGTTGACTTAAAAACCTGCATGTATTTAAAGTGTATAAGTTGGAAAGTTTTACACAACTGTGACACCATCACCAAAACCAACATAGTGAACATATCCATCACTCCTAAAAGTTTTCTCCTGCCCCTTTGTAACTCCCTCTACCTCTCCCTTCACCCTACATCCCCAGGCAACCACCAAAGTGCTTTCTGTCACTGCAGGTGTTTGCCTTTTCTAGAATTTTATATGAATGGAATCATAAAATATTTACTCTTTTTTTTTGACAGGCTTCTTTCATTCAATATTATGTTTTGAGATTCATTCAGTCATTGTGTGTATCGGCAGCTCATTTCTTTTTATTGCTGAATAGTATTCTATTACATAGATATAACCATACTTTGTTTATCTATTTGCTGTGAATGGCCATTGAGATTGTTTCCAGTTTGTGTGTTGGTTGGTTTACTATGACAAATAAAGCTGCTATGAACATTTGTGTATAAATCTTTGTGTTTTCTTTTTTCTTGGTAAGTACTGAAGAGTGGAATGGCTGGATATTTTGTTAGGTATATGTTTAATTGCCAAACTATTTTCTAAAGTAGTTGTACCATTTTGCATTTCCAGTTGCAGCATGTTAGAGTTCCAGTTGCTACCCATCCTTGCCCACATTTGGCATGGTCAGTCGTTAATTATTTGCATTTTAGTAGGTATATTGTGGCATCTCATTGTTCTTTCATTTTGCATTTTCCTAGTGACTATTGGGGTTGGCCATCTTTTTGTGTGCTTACTTATAATTACTATGTCTTTGGTAAAGTATGTGCTCAAACATTTCGGTCATTAAAAAAAAAAAACCTTGGATTCTGTGTTTTCTTATTGAGCTTTCAGTATTCTTTTTATATTCTGGGTACAATTACTTAATCAGATGTGTGATTTGCAAATATTTCATTTTAGTCTGTGGCTTGCTTGTCTTTTTAGTCCCTTAAAAAGGTCTTCAAAGAGCAAAAGTTCTTAGTTTTGATGAAGCTCAAAATATCAAATTTTATCTTTTATGGATTATACTTTTGGAGTTATATCTAAGTAATCTTTACTTAATCCAAAGTCACAAAGATTTTCTCTTATGTTTCTGTCTATAAATTTTATAGTTTTAAGTTTTACATTTAGTTTCATAATCTATTTTTAGTTAATTTTTGTATAGAGTTTAAGATTTGTTTCAAGGTTTTTTTGTTTGTTTGTTTTACATATGGCCATCTATTTGTCCCAGCATCATTTGTTTAAAAAGACTATTATTTCTCAACTGAACTACCTTTATATTTGTGTTAAAATCTGTTGATAAAATATGTGTGAGTCTATTTCTGAACTCTCTATTTTGTTCCATTAATATATTTGTCTATTTCGATACCAATACTACATTATTTTCATTGCTACAGCTTTATAATAACTCTTAAAGACAGGCAGTGTGATCATTCCAATTTTGTTCTTCTTTTTCAAAATTGTTTTGGTTCTTTGAAGTCCTTTGCATCTCCACATGAATTTTAGACTCAGCTTGCCAATGTCTATAAAAAGCCTGCTAGGGTATCAATCGAGACTGCACTGAATCTATAAATCAGCTTGAGGAGAATTGATATTTTAAAAGTATTGAGACTTCTGACCTGTAAACAAGGTATATCTCTCCATTTATTTAGGTCTTCTTTAATTTCTCTCAGCAGTATTTTGTAGTTTTCCATCTACAGTTCTTTCATATCTTTTGCCAGATTTATATCTAAGTATTTCATGGGTTTTTTTTTTTATGCTATTATAAATAGAGTTTTTTAGAAGTTCAATTTCTGGTTGTTTATTGTTAGGATTTAAAAATACAATCAATTTATATATTTTGGTCTTATAGCCTATAATCTTGGTTAACTCACTTATTAGTTTTAGAAGTTTTTTAGTAGATTCTATAAAATTATCTGTATAGATGTTAATGTTTTCTGTGCAGAAAGATGGTTTTACTTCTTTCCTTCCAATCTGGATGTGTTTCTTCATTTTCTGGCCTTGTTGCACTGTCTAGAACCTTCAGGACAATGTTAAATAGAAGAAGTAAGAGTGGATGTCTTTGCCTTGTTCCTAGGAAAGCATGCAATCTTTCACTATTAAGTGTGATGTTAGCTGCAGGGTTTTGTAGATGTCTTTTGTCAGACTAAGAACTTTCTTTTATATTCCTAGTTTTTTGAGAGTTTTTATCTGAATTTGATGTTGGATTTTGTCAAATACTTTTTTCTATATTGATTGAGATAATTGTATGGTTAATTGATTTTCTAATGTTAAACCAATCTTGCATTTCTATCATGATGTATTAACCTTTATTATATATTATTGGATTCAATTTGCTAAAATTTGTTAAGAATATTTACATCTGTATTCATGAAGTGCATTGATCTATAGTTTTCTTATAATGTCTTTGTCGGGTTTTGGTATTGTTATAGAATAATTTGTGAAGTATTCTTTTTAATTTTCTGGACTTATTCATCTTGACTTGGTATTATTTCATTCTTAAATGTTTGGCAGAATTTGCTAGTGAAGCCTTCTGAGCCTGGAATTTTATTTGTTGGAAGGTTTTTAATATAAAAGAAATTATTTTACAAAATAATTTCTTTAATGGGTATATGGCCTTCAGGTTATCTACCTCATCTTAAATGAGCTTTGGTAATTGTGTCCTTTAAGGACTTGGTCCATTTCATATAATTTCTTGAATTTATTAGCATTAAATTGTTTCAGTATCTATAGAATTTGTAACAATATCACCACCTTCATTCCTAATGTTGGTAATTTGTGCCTTTTCTCACTTTTTTCCTGATCAGGTTGTTTAGAGGTTTAACAATTTTATTATTCTCCTCAAAGAACAAGGACTTGATTTCATTGATTTTTTCCAATGGTTTTTGTTTTCTATTTCATTGATTTTTACTTTGTCTTTCATTATTTCTTTTCTTCTGCTAATTTTGGGTTTAATTTCCTCTTTTTTCTATGGAGACTAAAGGTGGAAACTCAGGTTATGTACTTGAGAACTTTCTTCTTTTCCAACAAACACGTTTTAGTTCTATACATTTCCCTCTATGTATGTACTGCTTTAGTTGCATCATACAAATTTGACATGTTGTTCAAAACATTTTATTTCCTTTTTAACTTTAGTCTTGTCTCCTGAGTTATTTCCAAGTTTAGATTAAAATATAAAGGCAAATGAAAGGAGAAGGAACAGAAATTCAGGAAGGGCAGTATTATTCTCTATTGGGTCCTTGTTGGGCTTAAAATACAGTGAATGCTAAGTGCTTTTACAACATTGACTCAACTACCACAAAAACTCCATTTCTAAGATATGAAAAACTGATACTAAAGAAATTTGTTAATAAACTCAGGTTATACACTAAGTGCCAGTTTCCAAAATTCACACTATTTCATCTCCTTCCCACATTTGGGGTGAGAAATACCAAATAAGAGGATTAGGATAGAATACAAATCAAGCATTCTTACCTCACAATTTTTCATAGCATTAACTTTGACACTGATCCTAGATAAAGCATGGTGACACCGATGCTCTGCCTTTTTTATGGATTCACAAAGCTCAAAGTTAAAGCAGATAGAAATAATAATTCACTAAGAGTTCTCATAAATCACTGTGGCGGAATGCAGCAAAACCTCCACTCTCATCTACTGACTTGTAGAGAACTGGAAGAGAACAGGAACCCACATCTGGGGATATATTTTGTGTGATGGCGCTGATAGTGGGGCTGAAGAACAGATGTTGAAAGACAAACTGTGTTTCTTTTCATTAAGGCTCTGATATTTCTATTATCTTTTTATCAAGAAGTAGATCAAATCTCTCCAGTCTCTCTCTCTTTTTTAGGAATTACCGATATAGATATTCTTGGTCAGATACAAATGTTATTTCAATCTGGGGTAAAATGAAAATGCTGTGTTAAGTATTGAATTAACACAGACAGAATAGAGGTATGGAGGAATTTATCAGGATAAAATAACACATCTGGACTTGCGTGTCTCTCGTGGAGAAAAAAGAGCATCTGTAATGAAAAGAATAAGGGAAAAGAGACTGTCATTGAATAACATGTACTAAGGTGTCCGTCAAAGACCCTCAAATAACTGAGAACTTCTCACACGGTGCTCCCTTTGCCTGACTTGGAGAATGTCTGAGTTGACGACGTGTCAGTACCCCTCATCTCAGCATTCTGCGACTGCCTCTGTGTTCTTTTCTTGTTGCATTTGCCCTTGTAACTTTCAGCTCTGATTAAGAAGAGGGAAAGAGGAGGCTGCATACTGCCAGCTTAGCCCTATAAATATTTGTTCAGTGTTTATGACAGATGTTTTCCTGTTATGAAGAAATCTGACCTTCATTAAAAATCTGGAACTTTTTTAATGTAATGCCAAAACATCAGAAACAACAGCTGGGATTGCTGGTGACTTTCATTTATTTAAAGACGCAAATTCTTACTTGAACAAACCAGTAATTATCACAACTATTATTACTTGTTGGGAATGTGGTTAGAGGGTAGAAAATAGCCACAGTTCCTCTTTCGTTGCTCTAATCACCATCCTACTCCAGCATTCTGCAAGCTGGACCATTTAATAGTCTTGCTACATAAACCAACAATGTGGCTTTTCCTTACATTCAGTGAAGCAGTCTTTTTCCTGATGTTTGGAACACCAATTAAACTACATACAAATAACCTTAAATATCAAGCTTATATTATTTCTCATAATTGCTGTTCATCATTAAGATGATTTCCCTTAGGGGCATTAACTTCTTTCAGGCTGAGGCACATAGGCTTAGATTTACCCACTTAGCTGACATATGGCCTCTTTAGAATCGTTGGGATTGTAGTCACCGTGACATCTGTTTGGAAAAGTATATATACATGATATCGATGTTCTTTGGGGTTCCCAGAACCTAGAATGTGCAAACTGTAGAAATTTCTACTGTAGACTCGGGAGAGGAGAGCCGAAGCGCTGTGAGCAAAGACCCACCTGGATGGCATTCATTATCCCTGTTTACCACAGGGTCAGGTCTGGAGCTCAGGGTCTTAATTCCATACCTGATGTCATCAGCACTCTGAGAAGGGACCCGGTTGGTAGTGGTGAACTCGTAAGAACAAAATGCATGAGAATGAGTATAGTATCAGAATGCCAATTTATTACTTTATGTTTTTAGAAAGGGTAGCATATAACTGGAAGCACTCAAAGTCCTAACAGCCAGAGTAATCTTTGGTTGATAATCAAGGGAAGAAAAAGGAATCTCAAGGGTGAATAAGGAATGATGAATGTTACCTAATCATCTCTGCAGTACTGGTTTAGAAATCTGTGCTTCAGGCTTCCTTTCCTTTGTGCAACGATTGGACTGGCATTGATGAGTTTCCCCCCGGGGCTTCTCATTTTCCATATCCCCAGAAGACAGTATCCTTTGGATTGCCATATTCTTTCCTCAGAACATAAATGGTTCATTTGGGTTACAGTTCATTTCTGCCTGCCTGGCTTGAGAGTCGGGACTGTGAACATCCCTGCTGTGATCCTGTATGTGCCGATTTGGCGGTTTTAATCTCATAGGACGATATTATATCTTCACTCTCAATTTCTTAGAAATTCAGGACTTATTCAAACCCCCAACACTTACAAAGAAATCAATATAATCAATTTCAGACTGAGATATTTTATGCTCTTTGACTGCACATATCTGCATATTACTCCTTCAATAAATGATGAACAAACGTTCGATGTTGGTACAAGTTCTGCAGAGTCTTAACAAATGACAGGCATGTGTCTAAAGGAAACGCCTAAAGAAACTCTCACGCATCTGTTTAAGGGAACATGTTCTATGTTCATTAAAGCAGTTTGTTATACAAAAATTGTAAACAACATAAATATCCACCAAAAGGAGAATGGAGAGAGCAGTCGTCATATATTCAAACAAAGCCAATAATGAAAATAAATTAATTAGCTGTCATGTAGCAATGTAAGATAGTTTTAGAAAATGAATGCCGAGCAAGAAAAATAAGTCACAGAAAGGCATGTGCAATATGAGACCATTTCTGCCTTTTAAAAAATCTCAGAATAATACCACAATTAATTTATAGAAACATATACATGTGGTTAAAAAAATTCAAGATTGTGGCTTCTTCTGGGAAACTAAGAAAGGGTATGGAATTGGGATGAGCTAAAAATGGCAATCAACTCTATCTGCGAGGTTTTATTTCTTTAAAAAATCTGTGAAATGTAGAGAATATTAATAGTTATATAAATACAGGTGACAAGTACATGGGCTGTTATTATATTAGCTCCTCTATTTTCTCTATTTAAAAAAATAGTCCCTGATAAAATTAAAAATAAAAAAGGAAAAAGAAACTTATATTCCCTGACATGGAACAACTGATCACTGAAAAACACGCATTGTCTCATAAAATTTATGAAAAACATGTGCATAGAAATGTGTGCTCATATGTATACAATGTTATGTATACAATGTTATGTATACATAACATTATAAATGCATAGAATAAGATCTGAATGAGAATCACCAAGTTATTATTTGTACTTACCTTCTGGAAAGAGAGTGGAATTAGATGAAGGGTGTGGGTAAAGGGCTTCTTTTACTTTTTTTTTTTTACTCTATATACTTCTTTAATTTTGTAAAATTTACATGTATCATGTGTTTATGTGTTACTTCATAATTTAAAAATTAAAATGCAAATTTGTGTTTCTTTTATGAAAACAAAGAACAACAGCAGTAATGTATAATGTCTCAAAGTCCCTGGCCTGAATCTCTGGAGAATTCCAGAAATTTAACTCAAACCCAGTTCTCTCCAGATCATGGAGACCTGTATTCCTCACTCCCAAGCCCTCAAATAAAGGCCAAAGTAACATTGTGTCACTGCTATTCCAGTGGGAAGGGGTCGGAGGAGAGGTTAAAAAGATTTGAACCCAGTCAGGGACAAACCAACCAGAGCACAGGGGAATACTGGAGGAGACATTGGCTTAGGGTCAATTAGTGTCCCCCAGGCCACCTGAAGGCACCGCGTCCCATGGCTGAGTGTAAATTTTAGTGGAATTTCAGAAGTTTGCAAAAGCCCAAGAGGTTGCAGGACTATATATTCTTGTAACATGGGATGCCCTCTGACTTCACTTCCCTCCCTAATTTCCTAATCCCTAGGGCTGATTATCTCACCCATTGATCTGGAAAGACTCCAGTCTCTGTGTCCTGCACTCAGCCCCCACGGGGGAGGGCCGGTACAGGACATCAAGCTGCATAGCTGCAGGTCATATTATCTTCACCATACACTTGTCAAGGTCTCAACAGTGCTCTGTATGTCCCCATTTACTCATGTCATAGTGCTCTCTCACCCTCTGTGGTGGTTATTTCAAACTTTGAACATATCCTCCAAATCTTACCCCTCAACAGATGCCCTCAATTACTTTATAGAGAAAAGACTAGCCAACCACCCCTTGGTTTTCCAGTTCAGTCACCAACACTGAGAGCTATGGGTGGTTTCCTCATTAGCTACCTCAGAAACAAGTTCATCTGGAAAAAGACAACTTAATTTTCTGCGTAAGACTAATAGCTTCGTATCATAAGAAGAAAGCCTGAATTCTGCCTTTGAACATGACTTTGACCATCTTCCTTGTAAAATAATACTGGCATTATTGTTCTAAGGGACA